>NC_060277.1:104372545-104415477 GCF_021613505.1 Equus quagga | reverse complement strand
GGTCGGGGAGCATAAATTACCTCACAGGATAATGGCAGAAAGCCTCGCATGTGGCGTCCAGTGATTCATCTGGGTGGACTACTTTCACACGAAGCGAAATTCAAAAGTTCAGAGTGGGGTCATCCGGTGCCCCTCCCTCCTTGAGCACAAGAAAAATTTCCTCCTTTGTAAAGCACAGGCACAGTTGGAATCAAACTCCATCCAAACAGGAAATCACCAAGGTTCTAGGTAAAACTGGTGCCTTACTTTTAAAGGTCAAAATTTTTCATTCACTTAATGGGTGTTTCTTGAGCGCCTACTATGTGCCAGGCACATGACGTGTTGTTATGGACCTAGCATGTGCTCTGTGGGAAGACACAAAGAGAGAACAGACAACACACACACTTCTGGCAAATCTTACAGGGGAAGGACTTTCAGGGAGCTGTCTTTTTCTAAAAAATAAAAATGAAAATAAAAGGTTTCACACACGCACCCTGCCTGAGTCCCCCAAAGAGTCTGGGCTGAGAGCAGGGAAAGTGGGAGACCTAGGGCGAGGGGGGATGGGCGCGAGAAGTGGGTTGGGTGACAAGGTGGAAGGGCAGAGCCGGCAGAGGGATCGCGAGTTGGCTGGCGAGCTGCGCCAGAGGCAGGTGCCAGCTGAGAGTGGGCGGAGGTGCAGGCACCAGGCCAGACGCGGGAGGCCCGGCGTTACCTCTGCCTCTAGGAGTCGGGCGCGCAGACGAGCTTGTCCGCAGGAGCCGGGGGCACGGGCGTCCCCGCCGCCCGCAGAAGGAGCCGCGGAAACAGTCGCAGCCGCCGCCGAGCGACAGCATCCTTTGGAGAGACGCCCCAGGCTCTGCAGCCGCCTCCCTCTTCCTGGGGGCGAGCGCCGCCGCCCGCCCCCTGCCCCGCCGCCCGTCCGCCCGCAGCGCGCAGCCAGAACCCGCACCCCCGGCCTTCACCTGCCGCGGGCTCCCGGGTCGGGGGGGCGCGGGGAAGAGAAGGTGCGAGAAACAGGAGCCCGAGAGACACCATCCCCTGGTCTGCACTCCGCGCGGAGAGGGACTCCCGCCAACACCACGAGCCCTCGCGCGCCCTGCACCCGGTTCCCAAGTTCAGGGGCGGCACCTCTCAAAGCGGGGCTATCCCGCGCGGTGAGCACTCCGGCCCCATCGACCGCGGCCGGCCCGCGGGACTCCAGGCGGCCCTCTGCGCCCCGCGCGCTCCCGGGTCCCCGGCGGGGCCATGCCCCTGCTGCGCCGGGACCGCCTGCTGACCCTGCTGCTGCTGGGCGCGCTGCTCTCCGCCGACCTCTACTTCCACCTCTGGCCCCAGGTGCAGCGCCAGCTGCGGCCCCGAGAGCAGCCGCGGGGCTGCCCGTGCGCCGGCCGCGCCTCCTCCCCGGCCCCGGCCCCCGCCGCAGCCTCCTCGGACCCGCGTACGGCCGCGCACAACTTTTCCCGAGCCGGGCCCCCGGCCGAGCAGGACGGCGGCGGCCGCAGCGGCCCCGGCTCCAAGCTGCAGGCCCTCTTCGCCCACCCGCTGTACAACGTCCCGGAGGAGCCGCCTCTCCTCGGGCCCGAAGACTCGCTCCTGGCCAGCCAGGAGGCGCTGCGGTATTACCGGAGGAAGGTGGCCCGCTGGAACAGGTGAGGACCCCGCCCGCGAGGGAGCGCGCCAGCCCCGGCCTGCGGCGCTCGAGCCCCGGCCCTGGGCTCGGAGCGCGTTCCCCACCCGGACCCCGCCAGCTGCTGCGGACCTCAGACCTCAGTCCCCGAGTAGATCTCGGTGTGAGAAAAAGTTTCTATGCAGCAGCACAGCGAAGAAATGCTCTCAGCCCCTCCTCTTGAGCTTCTTGTTCGCTCCTTAGCCCCCCTCCTATTCCCTGGGCCATTTCCCCCCCTTTATCTCCTTGTCTTGATGTGGAAAGCTGCTGCTGGACTTCGGTTTTCCAGAATGCGGTTGCCAGACAGAGCAACTCCAGAGCTGGCTCGAATTCAGCACTTACCTCTCTGCTCTTGGGGCAGACCTGGGCGCCTTCCAGAAAGCAAGGCTACTCCCTGAAACTCAGCTCTTTGCCGTTCCTTGTTCCTCTGCCCAGGGTCAGAGATCACAAGAGGTCAGCTGGGGCAGAAAGTAAACGGTCAGCTCCCTGACATGGTCACTGCTCTGTTCTATTTTAAACGTGCCTTGTCTCTCTGGCAAATGTTATAACTTGAAGGCCTCTTTATCGTCGTGGTGATTCTGGCTGATTTGGAATCCCCATTGTGATAACTTGAGGCTTGACGTTTTCACAGAGGAGATAAAAATCTACCTGGGAATGTTTAAAATCGAAAGCATAATGTAGAGGGAAAAAATACCAAACATATTAGGATAAAATTAAGAAGGATGTTTTTGTAAAAGTGAGAGAGTGGGGAAGGGGGGGGATGGAGGTTGTTGGCAAAGGTGCAATGGTGAACACTGAGATCCCCAGCTGACGGCAGAAGGTTCTTACTGAGTTAGGACTCTGTTTTGAAGTGCAGTCTTGTCGCAATATCACTCACATCCAGAGTTCGCTTTTGCACCACACCCATCACTTTTCTTAATACAAGAGATTTCAAAATGAGATGTCATCGGGTAAGGTTTTATAGCCCCTCCGGAGGATGGGTAGACCATAAATCTCCGTGGAAACTGAGTACTAGCCCATTTTAACTGTTCGCTCATTATTCCGTAGTGCTGAGACTGACTGGAGGGGGAAAAAAATCTTCAGAAAGTAAAAAGAGAAGTTGAGACTTATGGGCTGAAATCACTGTGGTGGATTTCAATTGCAACTCTGTGGCGGATGATTTCGTATTAGAAAGAAAGTGGCTCTTGATTCCATTGATAATTGTATGTAGTAAAAAGGCAGTTTGAGATTGCTTCTCAGCCACTGTTATTTTCAGTATTACCTTTATGTCATCAATAGCATGGAAGTCTGGATCAGTGAACTAGGAAATTCTGCCCTGAGAAAATTATCCACACATCTACTGCAGATTTGAGGAGGAGGGACTGTGGGCGAAGTCACTTGCTTTCGTAAATGTGGCTCAGCATTCACTTCATCACATTTCTGTGGCCTTCAACTTCCCCATGTTACTTTGATCCTGAAGGAAAGTTCGAGGGAATATTTTGGCAGAAGAGCAAAAGTCTTTCTCACCAATCTCTCCTGCAATCATTTTTGAGCTTCATTTCTACACTGTTATGTGTCACAAAAACACATTTACTGACCCAAAATGATCTTGGTCATTTAACAGAGGATCAGTCCACGGGGGCTGGTGACCTTGCTGTATTCAGAGGTAACAGAGTAGTTTTATATGGTTGGTTGAATGTGACAGTTGTGATATTTACTCATCACTTCCTTCTACTACTTGAGATCACAAGTGAGGTTTGTGGGCTGTAACAGGAGGGGCAGCTGCACTGATGATGTCGAAACAGGACCTCGGAGGCAGAGAACATCCTCCCTTCACCCAAACTGTATTGTAAACATCAATGAGCTATTAATAAGCATATGGGTTGTTACTTATATCAGGGTTAAAAATGGAACCTTGAAGACTCATTAGCCAGCATGAATTTGAATCACACTCAGTTCTACTGTGAGAGAGTCACTCACTGCCTTAAGTGAGAGAGCGCCCTGGCGAATACGAGGGCATGTAGAAATGCTGATGAAGCCCGTGTGCCTGCTACGATGTGCAGGCCAAGAAAGGCTCCAGATCTCAGGGCAGACCCATAATTAGAACGGACGGCAAAGGAAGAAATAGTGAATGATCTTGCTAATTGTTTATCTCTTGCACCGACAAGCCCTCCTTATTTGTAGCCACGACCCAGCCAATGTTTAAACACTAGGGATTTATAGACATACGTGGATGCCACCATGCCAGTAATTACCTAACATTAACTGCTATCCAAAATAATTGTATCAGCAAATCATCTGCCACATCAGGAGAAGTGCAGGTAATAAGCCAAATCAGCATCTTCACCACTGGCCTAAAAGAGACCATTAGTCTGACAGTGATTTTTTTTCTTACCCTCACACTAATAAGTAATGATATGAAGCCGGAAAATATCTTTCTACAACTTGAGCTCATTACCAGTAGGAGATAGGTAATGGCCCTTATTTTCCCCCCAGCGCTTTCCCTTTTGATTTCAGTGGAAAACGGAGCTTATCCATGGTTTTGAATGTTTCAGGTTCTCAATCAATATTTTTTAATTGGATGTCAATATTTAGTTAAGTTGAAATGTGAAAGACACGTCTTGTATAGAGTGGGCTATCCACGTGCTATCTGACGCTCAGCGTTTCTGCAAAGCTCCTCGACCTGCTGTTCTTCCCTCCCTTCCTCTCAAAATGTAACTAAGTGTGGCATAATCCAAGTTAAAAATCTAATAAGGGAAAGTGTTTCTGTCAGGTCATCGGCCGCTGATCACAGGGAGTGAGCCAGTGCCAGACTCCATCAGGCATGATGACACATTTGGCACCTGTCTTGAATAGTGAAGAGGAGAGAGCGTGGGGAGCAGAGTAGTCTTCGCTACTTCAGGCCATAGACCAACAAGCCAGCCAAGCCTTTTCCTTCCAAATTCATGATGGAAGGCAGGTAGCCGTTCATGTTGTTGCTATCCTTGCATCTTAGATGCTGAGCTTCGCGTTTCTTCCCTGCCCACAAGCTGCCCAAGCCAGACAACATCTGTCCCTTGACATGTCAACGCTGGTCAGCTTGGCCTGGCCTTGTGCCCACATATCTTTGGTCGGTTCTTCTGTAACCCTCTGGTCTTGCCAGACAAGGTCAAACAAGGTCATGCCTCCCTGGTGCACAAACTCCAGCAGCTGCAGCACAAAAACCAGTTCTCAACTCTCTGCTTTTCTTTCTTGACATCTTGCTCAGGTATCAGGAAGGTTATATTTTCCCACAGTTACAGGTTCAGTGTTTCTCAGAAGTGTGTGTGTGTATCCATGTTTTTCCCACCATCGGAAGCTCCTGTCTTTCTCTCTCCTCCTACCTACTTGCTGTCCCTGAAAGAGTCTCTCCTTGAAAATCACAGCAAAGAGACTGGGCAGCTTTTCAAAAATGACAGTTGTCCAAAGGGAGTAAATTGGCCCGAGTTTTTCTGGGGGAAGCTTTGAGGAGATCCAGAAGCCAAGGCAGATATAGGAGATGGAGGCAGAAAGAGCCAAGAGAAATGAAAAAGAATTCAGCTGGAAATGAGAATTGTCCGGGCTAGGAGTTTTTGAAAGAAAAGCTGCTTCCTACCATAGCGTCTGTGGAATGAAAGAGACAATCTTTTTATTCTCACCTCCTTTTTCTCCCCTCACTCCCATCTTTTTATCTCTTTCCCGCTTATCTCATGCTGACCCCTGACTGTTTGGAACATAGATTTATTGGGAGCAGGCAGCTCAACCCGCAGAGCAGATAAAAGTCCCAGTTCTTACTCTTGGCTGGTGGTTGTTTGCCTTTTTCCCAGAGTCAGTGGGGCCTTGGCCCCTTGTCTCATTCTTCAGCCAGTGATGCCAGGCTAAGAAAGGAAATGGCCTCCTTGGATTTGAAAATGGACCTCAACCATGACCTGCGTGCATGTGGTTAACAGAGGGAGTAGGAATCCTGACTTCTACTTCCCATTTCTCCCAATTAGAGCCTTGCTTAACTGGTTTGGGAAAAGCTATTATTTTAGTGGTTTCTGAATCCCTGGACTTATAGCTAAAGGAAACCTCTCCACTCTCCCCAAAATCAAAAGCTCTAAGTAGATGGTTTCTGAGAGGGCTAATCTGGAGGCCATTTTCAGGCCCGTTCTCCATCATTCCAAAGCCGGATCCTCACTGCCATTACCACGACAAAGACCTAAATCAAGGAGGATATAGTGGTGTTCATCCAAGGGGGACGGGCCCTTCCTGTTTCCGAATACATCAAAATGAAGCCCCTCAGCCAAGAACTGGAGGATGTTGATCAGCTGTTCCATTGTTCCCAACCCCTCACACTCTCCTTTCACCCCACTCAAGTTCTCATCAATCCTGGGAACTCAACTGACTAATTCTTTGCATGCAGATTCTCCTACCTGAAACATGCTTGGTGTGTGCCAAGTACTTTACATATACTTGTTAATTTAAGTGTTACAGCTTCCCTAAAAGTAGATGCGTGTGGTAGATAGAATTCCAAGATGGCGTCACTAGATTCCTTGCCCCGGGTACACACACCTTCTCCTCATGATTCGATCAAATGCTAATCTAGGTACTGCCTGAAAGAGATGTAATGAAAGTCCCAGATCAGATGTAATTGAAGTCCCAGATCAGGTGACCTTGGGATAGGGAGATTATCCAGCTGTGCCGGACCTAATCACATAAGCTCTTTAAAAGCAGAAAGTTTTCTCTGGCTGATTGAAGAAGACTAAGTCAGAGATTCAAAGTACAATATTGATTTGATGTGCCGTTGCTGACTTGAAGATGGAGAGGGCCATGTGGCAAAGAAGATGAATGACTGTTAGGAGCTAAGATTGGCCCCCAGCTGACAGCCAGCGAGGAAATGGGAACCTCAGTTCTACAACCACAAGGAAATGCATTCTGCCAACAACAAGAATGGACTTGGAAGCAGAATTTTCCCCAGAGCCTTCAGACAGGAACTCAACCTATCCTTCCACTTAACTTCAGCCTTCTAAACCCTGCGCAGAGAATGTAGCCACACCAAGCTGGCCTTCTGACCTACAACTCTGTGTAAGTTTGTTTGTAAGTGGGTGTTGTTTTAATCCACTAGGTTCATGGTAATTTGTTACACAGCAATAGAAAACAAATACAGTATTGCTGTTTACCTTACTTTATAGAGAAAACTGGGGATGCGAAGGTTACATAACTTGCTTTCTGAAGTCAGGCAGCAATCAAACCACAGGCAGGCTTTTTACCCAGAGGGTCTGGCTGCAGAATCCATGCTCCAACCATCAGCTCCCCCACCCCTGCATCCTTTGATGTCCACAGGTCCTAGCTCTTCTGGAAAGGCTTTTCTGGCTGCCTCCACCCATTCAGGTCCCTCCCTGACTAGATGCATCCTCTCTATATAATTCCATATTATTTTTTATGACTGCATGGTCCAGCTTCATGGCAGCTGCCTGAGCTTCATGTGAGAATGAAGAGCCACTTGCTCCTGGCATGAAAAGCCCCTAGCTTGCATGTGGTCACTCTAATACATCTGTTTCATGGTTTCCCATCGGGGAGAGCCAAAGTAAATATCTGTGGAACAAATAATTGGGAACAGACAACATCAGGATCTGGGGGCTGTTAGTCAATGGCCTATCATCTCTTATGAAAAAAGCCTTGAACAAAAACAATCCCAACTGTCACCCCACCTGCAGCTCGTCTGCCCCTGCGTATAAAAGGCGAAGGCAAGACCACCCTCCAGAGACACTCTGAAATCTGGATCTGGGGTGCTCTCTCTATTACAGTAGCCTAAATAAAATCAATTAAAGAAAATAAAAAACACCCTGCAGGAAAGTTGACACAGTGTCATTTGCGAAGAAGAGGGAATTTCCTCAGCTCCTCATGCTGTCTGAGGAAGAACAGCCAGGAAGTCTTGCATTAAAGAAAAGTGGGAAATGCAGAGACCCTGACTTGACCAAGGCCGTCCCCACTCTGCCCTTGGCAGGTGCTGACCTGTGTTTTCCTTGTGATTACTCATTAAGCTGGAGGCTGGCGAGAGCCGGTGGATTTTGCTGAAGTCGGGTTGCACATGGCTAGAAGCCGAGTGGGGATACCATTCTAAACAGCTGCGGCTTTAGTGGAGCAGAAGTTACTGGGTCTAAGAGTTTCGTGTGCCTATTATTATAGGCAGACGCACACATATGCCTAATGAAAACCACAGTATGGGGGGAAAAGGCTTAGTTCTTTTTGTGGCCTGTCACTCAGCAGAATGCCCTATGATTGAAACGTGGCATCAGGATGGAAGTGAGTTTGGGTGGCTTGAAGATGCCAGTAGCCAGGACTTTCAATCTCTGGAACCTGACCTTAGAGGTCAAGACAGCCAGCATAATTTGGCTTGAGCAAGAGGCAAAGAACCAGAAAAGGGCCTATTTTATTGCGTTCACTAATAATAAACCAGATAAATTTGGGAAGCCACAGGAAGTGCGGAAGTGGAAGATTATGGTTCCTAAGAAGCCAAGAACCTGTAATAAAATTCAGCAAAATATGGAGATTAGAAGAGAAACTTAAGGAGTGTCAGCTCGGGGGCACATGGACTGAGAAGCAGGACCATAAGAAAGGTGGCCTGGGAGGAGATGGGATTTTAGAACATTCGAGAGAGGCTGATGCGCTAGAAAAGAGCTCTGAGGGCAGAAGAAACTCAGAGTTGTTCGGCCCTGGGAAGTTAAGTGCAGCTCTCAGAGAGCAAACTTGCCTTCAGCTGTCAACACCTGGGTCAAGCTCTGGAGGGCGTGGGTAAATATTTTTACGAGGTTCACTGAAATGGAGTCTATATGGAGAGACAAATTGTCTCTCCTGGCCAATTCAAGTGTCCCACCGTCTCAGTTTCATCAACTCAAATGGGATTTTTATATTTATGACTTGCTTTCTTCTGTGGCTGAATAGTTACAAATCTTGTAGGGATAGTGTATTTATCTGAAATCACAGTTCAGCTCATGTTTTTTCACTCTGAGTTAAGAATCATGCACAACTAGTAGCTGCTTATTTATGCATTGGTGCTCCTCTGAGCCCTGAGACATAGTAGAGAATATCAGACTGCACAATTTCACAGCCAAATCGAGCCCCTTGTTAACCACCATTTAACTGCAGGGGTTTTTTTAACTGGGCTCATGGGACCCCACTGGGCTCAAGTGATAAGGTCCATATTTCCCTTAATTTTTATGCAAAATTTGCATTCTGTGCATATGTTTATTTTCCTAGGAAATAGTTTATTATATTTGCCAAGCATTACCTACATTCATCAAGATACTGTGGTTTCAAGTGACAGAAACCCAACTCAGATTGGAGCAGGAAAAGGAAATGTAGAGACTCAAGTAACCAGAACTCATTAAGGGCAGCTGTCTCTCCTCTCCCTCTCCTTAGTTCATCTGCCTGTCCTAATCCCCTCCTGGGGCTTCATGTCCCAACGGCCTTGGCACTAGAACAAAGACGGCTTCTCCCATTTGCAAAAAGACAGATCCTGAGCAAGGACGCTGATTGGCCAGGTTTGGGAATACAGGCTGTAGAGGGCTATGATTGGCCCAGCTTTGTGGCGGATGCCCACTCCTGGACCAATCGCTGATGCCAGGGCGGCCGAGTCATTGGAAACTCCACGCACAGCTCTCCATTCAGTGCGCTGGCTCTGTGTGGGGAAGAGCGCAGAGCCAGTGCCGTGGAGGAAATGCACGCATGATGCGAAAAAGTTTCTCAGTTTATGCTTGCTGCAGTTTCTGACTCCTATGGGCACTGTTCTGGAGTTTTAATTAGACTTCTTAAAAAGAAATTCATTCATAACAAATTCCTAACTTGCAGAATTTTTATACCAACCATAAAATCCTCCCAAGAAGATAATAATCTTTATTTATTTGGGCTTTCTCTTAAATCAACCTTACTGTTTTCATGGGAGCCTGAAGAAGAAATTGATAGGGAGGCAGCCCATTCATTGGCTCATGTCTCTTTCTCCTGAAAAGAGACATCCACTAGGAACTGAGATACCTGCGTGTTCATCCAGGTGCCTTCTCAAGGCCTGCATTCCTCCTTTTGAAATGAAGAGCGTGAGTCTGTGGTCCCTGAAGCCTCCTGCAGCTCTAGTTTCCAAGCTTTGGAATCCCCAATGTATAAAATAGATAAAATTTGTGACTTAATGCTGTAAATCTAATTTATAAGGGCAAATATGTAAAAATATTTTTTAAAGTTAATAAAGAACAAGAAGGATAATAGGATTATTAGCTCAAGCTTTCAAAATTGGCAGTAATGGAATACAGGAATCATTTTGTTTCAGGACCCAATTAATTTCTGCTTTTTTTTTTTTTTTGGTAGCAGAGTATTGATATAACAGATTTCAGCTTGTAAATTAGATGTACACAATGTTACAAGTTTTATCTATTTTATACATTGGGGATTCTGTGTGAGATTTCTTTTGAAAAAAAGGTTCCATTCTAGAAAATTTTTGAAAACCACTGATTTGGCATGGATGGAAATAGGGTAAACTTCTTTTCTTCCTTTCTCTAAAATTGATGTGCCTGAAACCAAGCCTCCTGCTCCCCTTTCCCTCCACTACTAGCTATTAGCACTAATGACAGCATAATGCTTGCTCTCTGATGACCACCCCCCTCTGCCCGCATGGCTTTGCCCATGCTTCTCGCCACTTGAACCCAGGAGACCATCTTTTAGGCCCTGTGTATTGTTTGTTTTTGCTACATAACAAATCACTCCAAAACCTAGTGGAACCATTTATTTATCCAGCCTCCATAACTGTGAGAAATAAATTCTCTGGTTTAAGCCCCCCAGCCTGTGGCATTTTGTTTAGCAGCCCAAACAGACTAATACAGAGGCTGGCTCACCTGGAATAGCCGTGGACAGTCGGCTGGCTTACGCCTGGTTCCACCGCAGCTCCCTGGGGCAGAGGCACAGCCATCTCTGAAACTGTCTCCCTCCTCCCAGTGTGGTCCTTCCAGCTTCAAGAGGCCTCTTGGCCTCCCTATTCAAGCCGCCTCAGCCTCCCTAACTCCCAAACAAGAAACCTCAATCCTCTTGTAGGGCCTAGTGTTTAGCTCTTCATATTTTTAATCCATCTGTTTATGGACATCATTAAACTCCCCTTCCTTCTTTAGACCATTTTTTAGGTCAAAAGCTGAAAATTGGCTCTTTGTCTCTCTTTGCATTTCTCCTATAATAGTCCTAATCCTCCCCAAGACCACAGATGCTCTCTCTGATTGAATGGGTCAAGTACACATCATCATCTCACAAGGCTTTTAAAGCTTGCTTTATAAGTTTTTATATACTTCCTTTCATATTAACCAATATAATATTTAGAACAATAATGAAGATTTGCTTTTCCTTATCAGCTGTGTTAAGTGTCTGTAGTTTATCAACAAATTTCCAAAGACCATAGTCTGTCCATTTATCTATAAGGCATCTGTAATAATAATTGTTATCACATATTAACACTATGAATATGCAAAGTTTTGTTCAACTTCCTAAAGCTCTTTTAAACAGTCTGTAATTAGTTTATTAGTGAGAAGGATTTGTTTTTACAGCCAGGAAGAGATTCACCTGATTATCCCCATGGGAGGATGTCCAGTCAATCCATATTTTATCATAAAACAGCATCCCCTGGCATTGCCCCAGGCTGATGAGGCTTCAGTTGTCCGCAGTGGACTCCATGTAGGACCCCTGGTGAAAACACTCTGCAGGAACCACAAGTTCTGCCCTTGTACTGAGATCCTCGGAGGCCAGTCCCTCAGAGAACACTTTGAAATGGACAAAAACCTCAGTGCAACTCGATAGCATCAAGGTAGCACAGGAAACAATGTGTGCTCTGTGTTTATTATAATCATGATCGTTATGTTATTATAATATAGCAGTGAGAAACTGAGAGCTTCTAGTATAATTTGCTATCAGAAAATTAAATATATTATCAAGGATGGAATTATTTTTTTTTGCTGAGGAAGATTTGCCCTGAGCTAACATCCGTGCCAATCTTCCTCTATGTTGTATGTGGGTCTCCGCCACAGCAGGGCCACTGACAAGTGGTGTAGGTCTGCGCCTGGGAACTGAACCCATGCTGCCAAAGCAGAGTGTGCCAAACTTAACCAATGGGCCACCAGGCCGGCCCTAAGGATGGATATTGTACCACAAACTTTTCTGCCTTGGTAGCCTGGACCCCTTGGTAGAGAGCCCTTTATGAGCTGCACCATGACACCTGGATGCCTGAGATGACCCACTTCTAGGAACTTGGAAGCCAAGTCTTTAAGCCATCAGATCTCTCAGCATTTCCTCAGCAAGTTCTGAAAAGAGAATTGAGTCTCAGTATTTGTTTCCTAGGGCTCTGTAACAAATCGCCACTGTCTAAGCCACTGTTCATGGCTTGAAACAATATAAATTTATTCTTTCACAATCCTGGAGGCTGGAATCTGAACGCAAGTTGTTGGCAGGGCAGTACTCCCTCCAGAAGGACTATGGGAGACTCTGTTCTTAGCCTCTTCTAACTTGTAGTGGCTGCCAGCATTCCTTGACTTGTGGTCACATTATCCCAATGTCTACCTGCATGGTCACATCATCTCCTCTGCTATCTCTATGTGTCTGTGTCATCTCCTCTTCTGTGCCTTTCTCCTATAGGGACACCTGTCATTGGATTTAGGGCTCACCGGACAATCCAAGACATTCTCATCTCAAGAACTTTAACTTATTTACATCCGTACGGACTCTTTTTCCAAATAAGGTCGCATTCACAGGTTCTAGGAACTAGGTCATGGATGTTTCTTTTGGGGCACCACCATGCAGCCCATTGTGGTCACATCTCATTATAAATATAAAGGCCACGTAGTTACCATTTTATTTTTTAAAAGATTTTTTTATAATTTACATAGAAGATAAAAGATTATCTCCTAGATAATCTTTTAGCTATATCCTAAAGATAATTATGATATATCTCATTATAAAATAAATGTAAAATAGTTGAGAAAAATGGATCAAAGGGAAAATAAGGATACACAAGACCAATGGAGCCAAGAGTGAAGAACTTCTCAGAGCACTTGCACTGAAAACCTACCCACCCCAGATTAGCTCTGCTCAGGGGAACCACCAGTCATGTCTGTAGGGTAAAAACCTACCAGTGGCCCAGAAAGAGCACAGTAATTCCTAGAAATTCCCTGCACCCCTCCTCACCTCCTACATCTCATAGGACACTAGTGATGTAAGGACCAGCATCCTCCACCTTAGAAGAGTTCCCTGTTGATGGCTCTTAGTGCAGTCCTCAGTATGAGCAGGCACTGTGTTCCAGGGCAAATCTATACAGTCACGTCTACACAGGGCCCACACTGCCCAGTCCTGGCACTCCGGCCTACTAGCTTGCCTTATCTAAGGAGAGGACTTAAAACATTGAGGTTCCAGAGGAAAGGGCAATGGGCACATCCTTTGGGCATGTCCTCATCAATCTTGCTTTTTTAGCAGAACTTCTGATTCATGCTGAGTGGCAGTGCATTAGGATGAAACTTGCTGACCTAAAATAAATAGACAGCCAGTTGTTTCTGCAGCAAAAATGGGTTTATTCAGAATCAGCAAAGATTTGCAATTTGGGACATGCATGCTGTGGTGACCCATAGGCAAATCCCAAGACAGAAAAGAAGGGGCTTGCTTTTATACAGCAAAGGGGGAGTCGGGAGGGGCTGTTCTAAACGAAAGTCCATTGGAGGAAAGTAACAGTTCAGGGTGTGACTGCTTCTCAGTGGCTGGGTTGTTGCCAGGACGGGAGAGAAATCTTCCTTCAATAGTAAAGTAGTTGTACTTCCTGCCTGAGATTCAAGGGTATGTCTCTTCCTGTTTGGAGTAATTGACCACATATGAAGAGCATGAGAGCTTCCCCTAGAGGCCTTCCCAACTCTGATAGTCTAGGTTTCTTTTTATTAATTTCCACTGACTCCTGGCAGCGCCCGGAGTGCAGCTTGTCAGGCTTGTCATTCAGCGCAGAGACATAGACTTGGCAATTAGC
This sequence comes from Equus quagga, assembly GCF_021613505.1. NCBI lineage: Eukaryota > Metazoa > Chordata > Mammalia > Perissodactyla > Equidae > Equus > Equus quagga. The sequence continues at coordinate 104,401,843 of NC_060277.1, read as the reverse complement.
TGAACTTGGAAGTAGGAACAAAAAGCTCTTTATAAAGGTCATGGAGTCAAACAGGATGGGTGAGTGAACTTAGCCACCGGCTTCTGTCCGGAGGGGAGCTAGAGGTCAGAGAGACAGCCTGGGTTCTCCTCTGACGATACTTTTGAATCTGCTGTGACAGATGAGCCAATGGGTAATCAATAGCTCAAAGCCACATGCCAGGGAATGTGGCTGCAAAATGTTGGCTGGAAAAATATTAAAATAGATTATAACCAAATGCTCACCTTAGGTATTTAAAAACCGTCAGTGAAACCACCATTGAGTTCCTAATTTGAGCATTGTAACTTACTGGTGGGCCCACCAGGTTAAATTCACTGCAAAATGCACACGTCAGGTAACTGAATGAGGTGTCATTCTGTTCTGTTATTAGCTGCAAATCCATAAAAGGTAGTGTAGGTCGGCCAAAAATGATGAGCTTGGATTGACGGCAATTGATCTGCAGCCCTTCTTTTAGGGAATAACAGAGCCAGTGGTCTGTTTAGGCTACTTGTAATTTGTGATATTGCAACCATTTTATCGGCATATGTGGAAATGCTTCTTCCTCATCTCCTGACAAGGGGTGCTGTGCCCAACTCATCCAAAAATATTATTTACTCATTAAGATATAAATTAACAAGCAGATGGGCCCGAACAGTGGGACCCCGCTGGAGGTGATCAGATGGCTCCTTCTTGTTCTTGTCCTTCAGGTCACCTTTCAAGACTGCCCACTCCGACAGGTCTCTCCTGTCCCACCAGCCTACAGGGGTGCTAGACCCTCTTTTACCAACTCCTGCATTGTGTTCATCAGGGCTTTTACCATAACTTAACGCCTTCTTGTTTACTGATATGATTAGCATTTAACCTCTCTGGACTGTAAGCTTTGTAAGACTGTATTCACTTGAATGGATATATCCACATCCTAATCCCCAAAGTCTGTCACTGTTATCTTATTTGGAAGAAAAAAACGTCTTTGTAGATGTAATTAAGAATCTTGAGATAAGGAGATCATCCTCGATTACCTGGGTGGGCCCTAAATCTTATAAGTGCCCTTATAAGGGAAAAGCAGAGCAAAATTAGACACAGACAGAAGAGGGGAAGACAATGTGATGGAGAAGGCAGAGCCTGGAGCGATGGGGCCACAAGCCAAGGAATGCTGATCACCACCAGAAGCTGGAAGAGGCAAGGAATGGGTCCTCCCCTGGAACCTGCAGAAGGATCACAGCCCTGCTTGTGACAGTGCCTGGGGCCGTGTGTGTGCTACGTAAGGGTTAGCTATTTTCCTTATTATTCAGGCCTAGAGACCCACTGAATTTCAAGACCCAGCTCTTGAATTTGATCTTTGCTCACAAGAACAGAGGTCCACGTGGTTCCCACACCTGGGACGGTCCCTGGTATGCCCCTTCTCGTCCGGGTCCCCTCTCTTTCAGGTCCACTCCAGCTCCGAGGCCCTTATCTCTGGATAGGTCTTACTCAACCGCTGAGCCAGAGCTGTGAGTCTGTGAGGTCAGGATGGGGCTGGAGACCCAGTTAGCCAATGTGAAAACAAGTGGTCTATTGCGACACAGCACGAAACCAGCTCCGAGAGGAGGAAGTGGTTGTATTTCAACCAGAAGGGAATGAGTTTGTGCCGGGAAATCAGCCCATTTGGCAAAATCTCACTGAAATCTTGGTACAGTCATTGCTTTCTCAACAGCAAACAGATGAACAGGTTTAGGGTTCCAACCCCACCACCAGCATCCTGATCTTTAAGGAGATTCCATCAACATTTTAAATCAGTCTTTGATAAAGCGTTGCTTCCTCTGCAGCCTTTGAGGGAGAGCAGAAAAGACTCAGGTCGGAAACCTGGTTGTTAGTTCCCCTTTTCCTTTGACTCTGTTGTTCTTCCACTTTGTGGATGTCAGTTTCCTCCTGTGTAGATTGGAGGGATGATCTATTCGCGGGTCCTGAGAGGACTGGAATGAGATGATACACGGAAAGAACCCAAAAATACATTTGTAATAAGCTCTACACAAATGCAAATTATTAATAGTATGAAGGAAAAAAATGCATCCTGCGTTAAATAAGTACCATGAGGTTATAGCAAAGACACCAAAATCCACATGTCCCCCCTGTGTGTCCTGGCCCCCTTGCAGCTAGGTGGGGCCTATGGCCAGTGCTAGCCCAGTATGTGAGTTCAAGTGACTTACGTTACTTCCTGGCCAAAGTATGTAAGAGCATGTACTCACCCCTCCAGCTCCTCTCTTTTGTAGCCCTGACCACCACGGAGACCACGCACTGGGATCTTGGTGTGTCCATCAAACCGGGTCCCTGAGTCACTCTGTGGAGCAGAATCCCTACTGACCTTCATTGCACAAGTAGCATGAATGAGAAGGAAGCCTTTGTTGTGTTAAGCCACTGAGATTTCAGCATTAAATCATTACTCCAGCAGAACCTGATTTTACTCCACAAACTCGTGTGAAAGAAATGTAACACTGATTTCTTTTTCTAAAATCAAATTAAACGGGACTCTCAGTCCATTTTCCTGTTAGGTTGTTTGGCAATTCAGTCTCAGTTATCATGTGAGCTCCTTTCCCCAAATCCCTCTAGTGTTGGAGGAGTGTCCTTAGGGTTTTAAGGAGCAGAACATCTGAAGAAGACCCTCTAGTCTGTGTTCCATCACCTGGTCTCGTGCAGGTGGATGGCACTGTTGCTTCTGAGCCAAGCTCGAGAACAGGATTATTTGCTGAGGCTGGGTTTTGGTGCCTGAAATGCGCCTTCCTAAGCACACCGCACAGTCATTTCCCACCACCTTGGGTCACCTCCAGGAAACAGGCCAGACACACGACCCCAAGCCACCTTTCTTTTCCTAATCTTGGAGAATCTACGTGCTTCTCCAAAAGTTTGTGCTTCTGTACACACTTCCTGCTCTCTGTCAAACCCTCCTATCTAGCATATTTCTTCACTGAGTTTAGGCTTTCCAAAAATAAAAACTCTTTAAAAAGCCAGAAAAGGAGTGGGGGAGCCTGTCTAAAGTTCTGATTGCTCCCGGATGGTAAACACTCTCTAAGACAAGGAAACACAAAAGCCCAGCTACCTTCTTAGGACAGGGGTGGGTGAAATTCCACCAGAACAAAAAACACATTAATATCTCAATAAATTACCCTACCACATGGGTGACTGGTCATGCCGAGGAGGAAAATAGGCCAAGATCTGTAACCATTCTCTCAGTTTGTAAATCAGATGGAAAAATAACACCATGCAAATTAGCACTAGCTCACAAGGACTTGAAAGAATTCAGCCTGTGGGTAAGCCACAAGAAACTCGCCTAAGGACCAAGAAAATACGTGCTCCAGCCTAACCCTTTACTGTAACCCCCTACGTTCAGATGCTTCTATCCTTCAAATGTCCATGCCTGTGTGATAGGCAGTAAGGCAAAGTTCAAACACTTTTAAAAGTAAATAGTCTGGTAAACTCTTGATTATTAGAGGACCCAGGGTGTGGATTTTTAAGGCTCCTCCTTTTTCTTGACCATTCTGAGTACTGCCTTTAGACCACATTTCTGTTTTCTGCACTCAGGAAAATGGTAGAGGAGAGAGAGGACACATAGCCATCCAGTGTCAGTGTCATCTGCCAACAGTGTGGGGGGTCTGTGTGTGTGCAACATGTGTTTGTTTATCTCAGGACTGCACAGCTGGAAGATGAACAAAATTTTTGACATTTAGATGGATCAATATTGCATCATTTTGCAAGTAACACGTGTGTTAGTATTTTATCACCATGCTTGTTTGGTTGGTCTAAGTCTGACAGCTAAATGACTGCTGACTCACACTTGTTTTTTTAAACAATTAAATAACATTTTTAATTTTTGCTGTGCACAAGATCTAGAAGGAGTGTGGGAGGCCCTGAGGAAGTCTTTTATGCTGTCCATGGAAAATATTAAATTGCACAGAGTCCAGAATCCATCATAGCGATTTTCAGGTCATCATCAGAGGATTAAATGCTTTATTTGCCCGTATGCTATGGCTCCAGCCCAGGGTTTCTCGTTCTCAGCACTACTGACAATTTGGGCCAGATAATTTTCTACTGTGCTAGGCTCTCCTGTGCATTGTAGGATCTTTAGCAGCATCCCTTCGCACTCCTGTCACCAACTGTGACTCAGAAATTTCTCTAAATATTGCCATTCCTGAGGGGAGAAATTGTCTCTAGTTGAGAACCTCTGGTCTATGGAAAAAAAATTGTCCGTGGCTGTGGGACCCCTGCTGTACGAATCATCACATCATGATGGGGTTGAAGGGCTCCCCAGGCCAGTGTTACTATTTAACGTTTCCCAAAATCTGTTGTTTGTGACACTGAATCCAGTGATGTCGACACGTGCTCTCTGAACAGGAGGCCTGACTGCAGGACTTGTCAGAGCCTTTAGCGTAACTGTGATTCTCCCAGAGGGGCTACAGTTTGCAGCTCTTTCCACATTTATTTCCATGGAACCAGTGATGTTAGCATTTTGGTGCTTAGCTGTATGCCCAGGACTGGAATCTGGGAAACTTGGCCCAACCACAAGGTATCTGCTAGTTCCCTGACTTGACTCTGGGGATCCCTGAAACAAGAGATGGTTCTTGCATTCTTCCCCATGGTGACCCACTCACATCTTGGATAATGGGTCTTAAAGTTGTTGTGAAGGGAGAGACGCAGGTTTCTCACTGAGGTCATAGTCCTAGCTCCTGGAATGTTCCTCCTAGCTTGCCATAGGCATCTAGCTCATTCTGTTAGACCATCCAAAATTAAGATCTGAGGGGGCCGGCCCTGTGGCGCAGCAGTTAAGTGCACACGTTCCGCTTCGGCTGCCCGGGGTTCACCGGTTCGGTTCCTGGATGCAGACATGGCACCACTTGGCAAGCCATGCTGTGGTAGGCATCCCACATATAAAGTAGAGGAAGATGGGCATGGATGTTAGCTTAGGGCCACTCTTCCTCAGCAAAAAGAGGAGGATTGGCAGCAGATGTTAGCTCAGGGCTAACCTTCCTCAAAAAGAAAAAAAGACCTGAGACAAATGGGTAAGTCTAGCTACTTTAATAAAACCATTAAAAAAAATCACATTTTGGGTCATGAGGACCTAGGGTTCCTATTTTATCTCAGATTTGTGTCAGTTAAACAAGTCCTTTTGTCCTCAAGTCCCCAACTACCCTTAGCTAACGTCTTCTGTGATACCCTCCACCAGGTGTCTGAAAGATGTCTAGGTGATGAGCCCCCCACCTGGACTGAGCCTCCCGGCTGCGTTTCTGGGCCTATAGATCCTCTCCCCAGGGTGGAGGCTGGGGGCTCAGAGGGGAGCCTCGGCTCCAACCCTCAGTGTGAGGAGCCGGAGGGGAGTAAATGGACCATCATGTGAAGGCGCAGAGAGAGGTGAGGAAGAGCTGGACCTCAGAAGCCAGTTGGCCAGATTCCAATCACTGCTCTGCAGCTGCCGCTCACTAGCCAGGGGACTCTGAGCCAGCCCATGACGGTTTCCTAACTCGCGTCAGTCTCCTCCTCTGTAAAACAAGACTAAGGTGGACCTGCTTCCCTGGGTTGTTGTAAAGAATAATGAGCCAATATGTGTGAAGTGCTTCACGAGAGGTGCTGGCCTGGAGCAAGAGCATGAAGAGAGCGTGGAGGGGAAAGCAAAGAGCCCTGAAGACAGGTGTGAGGAGGGGCTCTAGAGAGCCAGGGAGGAAGGGCGTGGCAGCATCCATTTGGATCCCGCTGAGCACCGTGTTGTGGCCTGTTCCTGGGCTTTCATGTTTTTATGGGAGCTGGTTGCATTGCCCAGCCCGATCCATGGGAAGGGTTCAGTATGCAGCCAAGTTGCAGAATTTGGGATGAGAGGAAGAAGCAATAATCTCTCTCCAAACTCTTAGCAACCGCTTTCCCCGGTGACAGCTCCTAGGCATGGCAAAGGTGGTCCTTTAGGGGCGTCCCTTGGACTTGTTCTCAGGAACAGCGGTGCCTGCGAACTACTCCGTGACTAGTAATTTCCTTTGGCTCCATCAGCCTTACCTGCCAATGGCTGCTTGTATTAGTTTCCTAGAGCCGCTGTAACAAATTACCACAAACTGGGAGGCTGAAAATAACAGGAATTTATTCTCTTACATTTCTGGAGTCCCAAAGTCTCAAGTCAAGGTGTAGGCAAGACCGTGCACTCTCCTAAGGCTCCAGGGGAGAATTTATTTCTTGACACTTCTAGTTTTCGGTGACTCCAGGCCATTTCACTCCAGTCTCCGCCTCTCGGTCACATTGCCTCTTCCTCTGCTCTCTGTCTTCTCCCTGTGTGTCTATCTTATGAGGATCCTTGTGATTTTGTTGTTGTTCTTAGTGCCATTGAGTCAATTCCAACTGCTAACAACCCTGTGGACAGCAGAGCAGAACCCTGCTTGGTCTTTCTGCACCATCCTCTCACCTTCCAGTGCTCTATCAGACAATGCTTCCCTGCTATTCATAGGGTTTTTATGGCCAGTTTTTTCAGAAGTGGCTGGCCAGGTCCTTCTTTCTAGTGTGTCTAGTCTGGAAGCTCCGCTGAAACCTGTCCACCATGGGTGACCCTGCTGGTATTTCAAATAGCAGCGGCCTGCCTTTCAGCATCACAGCAACACGCAGCCGCCACAGTATGACAACCAACGGATGGGCGGTGTGGTTCCCTGACCTGAAACAAACCTGGGCCACAGCAGTGGGAGCACCCAGTCTTAACCACTAGACCACCAGGCCTGGCTATACTTGTGCTGATGTTCGGGTAATCTAGGATCAGCGCCCCATCTCTTGATCCATTTCTGCAAGTCCCTTTGGTCCTATAAGGAACTTTTGGGCATTCCCAGGTTCCAGATTAAGATATGGATGTCTTTGGAGGAGCCATTACTCAGCCCACCACAGGAGCCATCCCAGGAGATGCAGAATAGAGCTCTTGCTTTCAGCCTAGTAAGCAGAACTCAGGTAACTGGGAAATTAAGCAGTAATTGCAAATAATTCTTCATAGCCCTCATTTTCCTCCTGTGTGAGGCATACAGACCCCATATAAATAGGAGTTCCAGAAATCATAGTAATAATAACTCACTAAACAACTATTAATTCATTTAATCCTCACTAAAATCCCTGAGGTGGATCCATTTATTCTCCCTACTTTTCATGTGGAGTGAGGCACAGAAAGGTCAGATAACTTGCCCTAGGTCACACAGTTGTGAGTGGTAGAGCCAGGATTCAGGATGGGGGCCCTGCCTCTCTCACCCTCCCCCCTCTCTGGATTTGCAAACTCATCATTAATAGTCACTCTGATTGATAGATATAGCAGCATTGCCGCCTGTCACTCACCCCTAAAAGTCAGGCTTTGATCCGTGAGCTAATGGAAACAGATATTCCTTCAGGGGTGAAGGACAGACTGCAGAGGCTGAAGGCACTTCTGTCTTGGGCAGTGAAATGAGGAAATAAGGGGCCGTTGGGAACTCACTTTGGGGTCTGACTGATCACCGGAGCTCCAGCTGACTAATATTGCCTCACAGCTTCCGTGGACTTCCGTTGGCTTCAAGGGCACGGAGATGAACGGATGAGGAGGCAGAGGGACAGAAAGGGATGAGATAGAAGAGATGCTCTTTGAACCCGTGGAATGGGGTGGTGGGGAGACATCAGGCAGCATTCTGTGGCCTGTTTATGGTGAACCACAGGATGCTGACGCTGAGTCACCCCGTCTGCTGAAGGTGCCTTCAGGGGAGAGTTGATCGTTGTGTGTAATTCTGTAGTGAGCACATGCAGCCAGTGGGAACTCAGTGCCTCAGTCTCGGAAATAAAGTCCATTCGGATGGTGAACAGAAAGACCATTCCAAAAGCCCGTGCCCTTCTTGGCCTCAGTCATTTCTGCTCAGTGCTGTTGTTCTGACGTTCTCATACTCACGTACTGGCTCAGAGAATCAAGAAGGTCCATTAGATAAACCCCTGAATTCCCTACAATAATGCGCTTGAAAGTGACACACGAAGCGCCAAGCAAATATTTCTGGGTTGTGAATTGCACAGTTGCCTGTCAGAGGCAGATTTACCGTGAAGCCAATAAAGCTTCAGCCCGGGATCCCTGACGTCCTCGCTGGATGCTAGGAGCTGTAGAGTGAGGACGGAAGCTAGCTAGGCAGGGGGCCAGGGCGCAATCAAGACATAGTCCTACATAAGTATGAAATCTCAGAAGAAAGGGATTAAATCTTCAAGGCACTGGTAATTTGTTGATGTCTTGTCTCACTCTAAATAAATAGTCGCTCTCAAGCCTAATTTTGTATTCATAATTTTGTACTCCTTTTCTTAAAAATGATCCCCCAAATTGTATAAGCGTCAGGTCCCGCTAAACCTGGATCCTTTGTGGTCACAGGAAAAATAGAACAATACAAAGGAGACGATTTTTCCAAACTCATCACCACCATGATAAAAGCAACTCTGAGAAAATGTTCCCTCTAAGGCCGATGTCAGGGCTAAGAACATTGAAACAGACGTATGAATCAAATAGATGCACAGATTTCCATCGAAAGCCAAGTCCCGTAGAGGCTCACTGGAATGTTTCTGGAAATTCAAAAAATGAGTAAGACCAACCTTATGAGTTCTGTTCTAACAGAGATAGAATTCTAGGACAATTGCCATGTTCAAGAGATTTTTTTTTGGAGTCTAATGGAGTTTTTGCAGCAGGAAACTTGTTCAGGCATCTAAGAATCAGTTACTTCTTGAGCATTTCCTGTGTACAGAGCACTTTGCCAAATACTGAGGAGGATGCAAAAGAAATCTAGGGCAGGTCCTTGCCACCAAGAAACTTAGTCGGGGCCGGCCCAGTGGCCCAGTGGTTATGTTGGCATGTTCCACTTTGGCAGCCCAGGCTTTGCCAGTTCGTATCCCAGGTATGAACGTATACACTGCTTGTCAAAGCCATGCTGTGACAGGCATCCCACGTATAAAGTAGAGGAAGATGGGCATGGATGTTAGGTCAGGGCCAGTCTTCCTCAGCAAAAAGAGGAGGATTGGCTGCAGATGTTAGCTTGGGGCTAATCTTCCTCAAAAAAAAAAAAAGAAAGAAACTTAGGGGTTAGTTGGGAAGAAATCACATGACTCTGAAGTCTTTCACTGTTGCTCCATCTCTCTTCTGATGCTATGGCATAATGACCATTGAACTGAGTTCCCAACAGAGAGAATTTTGCCTGAGTGCCTGAAGGCCCCATTCCCACTTTCTCCCACTGTTCAGGATCTTGAGTGCAGATGGCAAGGGTTCCATGAACCTCCACAGATCCTCAAACCTAACCCAGGGGATGGAGCAGAAGGGGCCCCATTATGCCACTCCACCTGGTACAATACTTCCTAGAATTGCTCAGGAATGAACAGCTCCAGGAAATAAGCAGGGGTTCAAGCAATTAGAAAATAATTAATGGATTATCACCAAATTCCTCCCCAGGAGACCTCAGTGTGAGCTTTTAAAGCAGAGAGAATGTCATGTCTCATAAGAGCTTTTCTCATACCAATGAATTGAGCAAAGTGTAAATTCTACAGCATGCAATTTAAATAGCTATGCTTGAGAGGGCTTGGCATCATTGCTTTTGGATGGGAACTTGTGTCCAGATGCCAAAAGGGGACTAGTTATTTCTCCAGAAAGGACAGAAGTTATTTCCCAGGATCAGTTCAGTCTATCCTGACTCAGGAGAACTGGGAAATTTAAGAGATGACACAATTAGAAAGAGGGAAGGATGACAGGCAAGATTTCTGGAAATTTCAACATTATAGCAAACATATGACATCCAAAAAGCAGGCAGATCAACTTCTCTTGAGTAAGCCTGTGATTCACATTAACTGTCTTTCCAGAAAAATACAGAGAGTAGTTCTTATAGAGTTGTGCATCCACTGTGTGTGAGATAAGCAGCACATTCGTTCGTTCAACAAATATTTATTGAGCATCTGTTACATACAAAATGCTAAGGATCCAGTATTAAGTAAAAACAGATGAAGACACTACCCTTGTATTGCTTGGGGTGGATAAACACATACAAATGTGGAATTATAAGTGTAACATGTATGAAGGCGAATACACAGTGCAATGGAATACAGAAATAGGGACATGGGACCTGTCCAGGGGCCAACGCAGACTTCCAAGGAAGTGAGGCTTGAGCTGGTGGACAGAGGAGCAGAATTTAAGTAGGCACAGAGGGATGAAAGAGTGCCCCACACAGAGGAAACAGCATGTTCCAAGCCCCTGCAGTGGGAGGGATCATTACTTTTGTGGCTGGAGTGGAGGAGCATGGGGTTAGCCCAATGCTGTCCAATAGAACTTTCCAGAGTGATGGAAATGGTCAATATTCTGTGCTGTCCAAAAGGGTAGCCACTAGTTGTGTGTGGCTACTAAGCAGTTGAAATGTGACTGAGGAAACGAATGTTTAATTTTATTTAATTTTAATTTGTTGAAATTTAAAAAGCCAATTAGTGGGCTGGCCCCGTGGCCGAGTGGTTAAGTTTGCTCACTCCGCTTCGGCAGCCCAGGATTTTGCTGGTTTGGATCCTGGGCATGGACATGGCACTGCTCATCAGGCCATGCTGAGGTGGTGTCCCACATGCCACAACTAGAAGGACCCACAACTAAAATATATAACTATGTACTGAGGGGATTTGGGAGAAAAAGCAGGAAAAAAAAAGATTGGCGAGAGTTGTTAGCTCAGGTGCCAATCTTTAAAAAAAAAGCCAATTAGTTTATTTAATAGCTAATTACTTTAAAATTAAATAGCCATGTAGCTGGTATCTATTGCATTGGCCAGTACAGGACTCATAAGTGATGTTACAGAAGCTTATTAACCAGCAATGCAGAGGCATTGAATGCTTCTGGGCAGGAGGTTGACCAGATTAGATTTGCATTTTGGAAAACAATCATTTTGGATTCACTTAGGAAAACTGATTAAAGGGAGTCAGAATGAAGCATCCAGTTAGGAGGCTAGTGAAAAGTCCAAGTGACTTTGGCTAGGGGGATGATGGCAGAGTTGAGAGGGGTGGAGAGAATCAAAAGCTATTTAAGAGGTAACATCTACATGATTTGGTGATAGAGTGGACATTGTGGGGAGGGAGAGAGAAATTTCTAGGATAACACCTGGGATTCTAGCTCACCCAACCAGACAGATAGTGGTATATATCAACACTGTTGGTTCCCTCCCCAGCTCTGCACTGTCCTCCAGCTTCTGTATGTTTAGCTGCTAACAGCTGAGACACTGACGTCACCCTTAGGAAATGCCAGAAGTACCTTGGAGTTAGGTAGAAAAATGACCCCCCAAAAGATTCTCATGTCAAATGTCTTTGAACGTTAGGTTATTTGGAAAAAGGGTCCTTGCAGATATGATCAAATTAAGGACTCTGAGATGAGGAGATGATCCTGGATTATCTGGGTGGGTCCTAAATGGGTCATGAGTGTCCTTAGATAGAAAAGGAGAAGACAGACGTGACAACAGAGGCAGAGATTGGAGTGACATGGCCACAAGTCAAGGAATGTCTGGAACCACCAAAAACTGGGAGAAACAAGGAATAGATTCTCCCCTAGAGCCTTTAGAGGGAGTAAAGTTCTGCCAATACCTTAATTTTGAACTTCTGGCCTCCGTAAGTATGTGAGAATAAATTTCTGGGGTTTTGGGACGGGGTTTGAGGAAGGCCAGCCCTGAGCTAACATCCGCCGCCAATCCTCCTCTTTATGCTGAGGAAGATTGGCCCTGAACTAACATTTGTGCCCATCTCCCTCTATTTTATATGTGGGATTCCTGCCAGAGCATGGCTTGATGACCGGTGTATGTCCACACCTGGGATCCAAACTGGCGAACCCCGGGCCACTGAAGCAGAGTGTTCAAACTTCACCGCTGTGCCACCAGGCCAGCCCCTAAATTTCTGTTGTTTTAAACCACCAAGTTTGTAATGATTTGTTATGGTGGCCTCAATAATGTAATACACGCCCTGCCATACACACAGTCTCTTTCCCCGGGAAAAATCATAGCCAACAACTGACCAGAGTAAGAGGACAGAAGCTCAGCCCCTTTGCCTCACTGCAGGATGAATTTTTGGTGTAACAAGGTCCAGAGCTCCCCAAAGGATCAGCCTGAGTCTGGGCCTTCACCCGGAATCGCATCTTCGTCTGGCTTCCTCCTCTCCACGTCCTGTTTGCCACACTTTCTCATGGTTTCTCCAGGGAGCACTTTCGTGATCAATTGCCTGCTCCTAAGCCTGAAGCCCAGAGTCGGCTTCAGGGACAACCTGCCCTAAGACAGGTGGCCTTCAGTGTGCAGAAACCACCGCTGAGGCCCAGCTTCGGAGGGAAGAGCGTGAGTTTGGTTTGAAACATGTTGAATGTAGATGCTTTTAAAAGGGGGCATGGCAAACTATGGCCTGCAGACCGAATCTGGCCCACGACCACCTGTTTTTGTGAATAAAGTTGTTTTGGAACACACCTTCGCCCATTCATTTACGTGTTTTCTAAGGCTCCTTTGATGCTACAGTGGCAGAGTTGAGTAGTTGAGGCAGAGACCGTATGGCTCATGAAGATGAAAATATTTGCTATGTCACCCTTTATAGAAATAAGCAGCTGGATATATGGCTCTGCGGCTCAAAGGACTGGAGGTGTCCATTTGTGAGCCCTCTACGTACAAGTGGTAATTGCAGCTGTGGGTGTGGATGCATCACGTCAGAAGTGAGGCTAGAGGGAGAAGGGGTGCGAGCCAGGACGGAGCTTTAGGAATTCTAGCATTTCGTGGTGAATCGAGTGAGGAATGCTGAAAAGGAGACAGAGACCAAGTGTGCAGAGATGTAGGAGTGAAACCAAGAGAGTCCCTTAAAGTTCGAAAGACTAGAAAACCAAGTTCCATGCTGCCCATTCATTTTTATGAGGACACTGAAAGCTTTTCTTTTCTTCTGGAGAATCTGCATTTAAAACTATCGGGGCCAGCTCCGTGGCCGAGTGGTTAAGTTCTCGCGCTCCGCTGTGGCGGCCCAGGGTTCGGATCCTGGGCACGGACATGGCACCGCTCGTCAGGCTACGTTGAGGCGGCGTCCCCACATCCCACAACTAGAAGGACCTGCAACTAAGATATACAACTGTGTACAGGGGGGATTTGGGGAGATAAAGCAGAAAAAAAAGATTGGCATCAGTTGTTAGCCCAGGTGCCAATTCTTAAAAAATAAAAAAGATTGGCAACAGTTGTTAGCCCAGGTGCCAATCTTTAAAAAAATAAAAAATAAATAAATAAAACTATCTACCAAAAGAATATGTTTGCTCCAGGACTTTCAAAATGATTTTGTGTTAAATTATTTGGTAGTTTGGTATAATGTAACTAAAAATGTCAAGAGAGATTCCTTATGCCTACGCCAACCCTTGGTTCTAAATGACCCAGTGATGTTCAAACACAGAGAGAGATGTCCAGTCGTCACTAACTCTTTTGCTGTTGACCCTCACTAACCCTCCTGTATTGTCACCTCACTCCCATGGAGTTCCCTTACTTAGAAAGATTTTTTGTAGACAACTTGGAGTGAAATAATCTGAGAAAGACCAGGTTTGTCTTGAATTATAAACCATCAAAGCCCTGAAATATTCTGTAGCCCACTAATACCAAAAGTATACCCAAACCATACCGTATGTTGGCACCAGTTGAGAGGTTCCGACTTCTTTCAGTAATCAGTGTAAGTACCATCTGTGTGCCAGGGTCTGTATTATGTTTTGGAAGGGGTGCAAAGATGAACAACTCCTTGTTCCTATCCTTGATCTGTTAGAAAGGATGCGAAATGTGCCCAGATCACTATGACTCAGAAATGGCAAGAGCAATAGAAGAAATGGGAGTTGTATGAACATTTGCAGGCGCGAGAGAGAAAAATTATATCCAAGAGTGTAGGATTGGAAAAGCTTCAAAGAGGAAGTTCCCTGGGAGTTTGGCCCTGAAGGCTGGAAGGATCTCTGGAGATGAAAATGTGGAAGAAGGCAGTCCAAGTGAACGAACAGCCTGAGGCGGGGAGGACCGTCTGGGAGCGTTAAACATAGAGCTTAGGTAGGAGGGTAGTGCGGGGAAAAAGACTAAAAGTAGTGAAAGAGGCTGAACAGGGGAACGCTGGAGTGGGAGTTTGGACTAGATGTCATGGGCGGTGAGGACCTGGTGGAGGATCTTGCAGCAGGGAGGCTGTGCCTTTTGGAGCTGTGCTTTGCAATTCGTTTGGCAGTGATGGGAGCCTGGAGTGCAGCAGGGGAAAGACTGCGTTATGACTATCAGTCAAGAGGATATTCCAGGCTCCAGATGAGAGGTGTGCAGGTTGAGTTGGCACAGGCAGCAGGAAGAAAAGGAAAATTTAAGAGGTTGTGGAGGTGAAACTACAGGATTAAGAAATGATCTGGAGGGGAGAGGAGTCAAAGATGTCTGCGCTTTGCAGCTGAGTAACCTAAAGAAAGATCAGCTTGCCCTTAGTTTTGGAGGACGACAAATGGAGCCCTCGACTTCCCCTTCTGCTACTGCCCACTTCTGCACTGCAGCAGCCAACAGAGAGTATTGTTGTGTGTGTATTTGCATGGTCTGGTGCCAGAATTACTCCAAAAGCACCCGACCCCAGCCTGCAAGGAACCTATAAATAGAATAGAGGCATCTACAGTCACCATAGGTTGGTCCTATTCCTTCCAGTTCCTCTGGACAAGGACATTTAGGCACTGAGGAGGTTTTTCAGACCTGAAGCCATGTGGTCAGTGACTAGGAGCGTGGGGACCCGCCCAAGGCTCTGAGAACCTTCCAAATCCTCCCGGAACCGTCTGAGTCACAGTTGTCTCCCATCCTTGTCGGGCACACTTGCAGCACCTGGCAAGTTAATACCACACCCCCGTGGCTCTGCCTTTAGGTCCAGAAGGGACCAGGGCACGGGTTGGTACCCTCCACACGCTTTCAGCTCCCCTCCACACGCTTTCAGCTCCCCACAGCCCAGGAAGAGGATCCAGGCCCCCACTTAGCCCACGGGAGCAGCTGAGATGCCTGTGCTCCAGGCTTTACACCCCTCCCCACACCAGCAGATGCCCCCTCCTTTGTCCCAAGGCCAGATGTGCTTGAACATTCAAAGGATGGAAGACAGCAATTCTCTCCAGTGCCTCAACAGTCAGTGACTACTGCTTAAGTTGCGCATTGAGAGACCACAGACAAGCTACAGCAGGATTCCAGGGTCCCTTGGATGATCCTCCACCTCGCAGACATGCCAAGGCATGCAAACAGTGGTGTCTAACAACTGTATGACGTAGATGTCGTTCCTTTGCTGATGGGATGTTCCAAGGGATTTTGCTCCGGCTTGCAAAGCTGGTTGTTTCTAGTTACCCACTACAACTGTGTTTTTGAGAATTTGTCATCCACTTGGTCTCTAGTCTTTATAAACAGTAATAATAATAATAATCAAAAATAGCGGCCAGCCCGGTGGCGCAACGGTTAAGTTTGTACATTCCGCTTCTCGGAGGCCTGGGGTTCCCTGGTTCGGATCCCGGGTGCAGACATGGCACCGCTTGGCACACCATGCTGTAGTAGGCATCCCACATATAAAGTAGAGGAAGATGGGCACAGATGTTAGCTCAGGGCCAGGCTTCCTCAGCAAAAAGAGGACTGGCAGTAGTTAGCTCAGGGCTAATCTTCCTCAAAAAAAAAAAAATAACAACGATTCTTAGATGCCTGCTCTCTGGTTGGATATTACCACACTTAATTCTTATGACATGCAATGAGGTAGGTATCCCCATTTTCCACGATAGGTAAACTGAGGCTCAGAGGGCTTAAACTACTTTTTTTTAAGGCCACGACCTGTCCTCAGTCTTCTCATTTGCAAATTGGGATAAGAATATGTGTCTCATGGGATGGTTGTAGGCTCACATGAAATGCTATGTGTAGCAAGGGCACCTAGCCTGATTCTTAAGGTCATTCTGCTGGTGAGAGGCAGAACCAGGTCTTTATGACACAAATTCTGTGTCCTTCTCTACTCTTACACTCCTGATTAAGTCTTGCTCAACTCACTGTGCTTATTAATGTGTTTTGCTCGCCTCATTCCAGCAGGGGTAGAACTTTGTCATTGTCTTCAATGTCTCCCAAAACAGGCCTCATGTTTCGCTTTTGTGCTGTTTCTTCTTTTTTTTTTTTTAAGATTTTATTTTTCCTTTTTCTCCCCAAAGCCCCCTGGTACATAGTTGTATATTTAGTTGTGGATCCTTCTAATTGTGGCATGTGGGATGCCACCTCAGCATGGCTTGATGAGCAGTGTCAGGTCCATGCCCAGGATCCGAACCAGCGAAACCATGGGCCACCGAAGCAGAGTGTGTGAACTCTTAACTACTCGGCCACGTGGCTGGCCCAATTTTTTTTTTTTTTTTTTTGAGGAAAATCAGCCCTGAGCTAACATCTGTTGCCAATCCTCCTCTTTTTGCTGAAGAAGACTGGCCCTGAGCTAACATCCGTGCCTATCTTCCTCTACTTTATATGTGGGATGCCTACCACAGCATGGCTCTTGCCAAGCGGTGCCATGTCCACACCCGGGATCTGAACCAGTGAACCCCGGGCCGCTGAGAAGCGGAACGTGCGAACTTAGCCGCTGCACCACCTGGCTGGGCCCTATGCTGTTTATTCTTTATTTGGGAGAGTTGAAGAAATGTTCATGCTGGGAGTGGAGGCTTTTGAGATGGTCCTTGAAGGAGTTCTGTAGGTGAAGACTCTATGACAATGGCTTGAAGTTTGAAAGTATGCCAGGGAAAAGATTTTGGGTGATTTAGAAATTAAAAATAAGTCTAATTTCATGGGAAATAAAACAAGGGTTTGATTAGGCACTGAATGATAATGAAGATTATTGAAAAGGCACCTCTCATGTTGACTCGCATATAAGATGAGATTAGGGAAGTGGTTTTGTTTATTTATGAAAAAAAGTCCCTAATAACTGTGGACATCAGGAACAAATTTCAGAGTCCTGCTTGGAACCCATGGGGCAGATGAGGTGGCCGGGCTCTGTCCCACCATGGTGTGTGGGGGCTATGTAAGGTGGGAGCTGACACCCTCTCTCAAAACCAGTGCAAGTGTGGGATGCATCAGGAGCAGGATTTGCTTCTTTCAAAGGGCGAGTGATGGAAACCCAATCCAGACCCGCTCGAGGAAGGGGTCTTGTTCCACTCAAATATCTGTGAAGTCCAAGCATGATGGCTGCATCCAGGTACTCAAACGATGCCACTGGGCAACCTCATGCCCACTTGCTCTATCTCTCATCTTTCAGTTCTGTCTTCCTCAGCGGTGGGAGCATTAGGCGGGCTTTCTGGCCACGAGCAGTAACTCATTACAGTCTCTTTATAGCTGAGAATCCCAGAAAAAGAGAACAGCTCTTCTCTGGGAGCCTCTGAAAAGTCTTTAGAAATCTTCAGATTGGTATGGCTTGGGCCATTTGCATGTACCTCAATTAACCACTGGGGGCAAGGGGATGGGGCATTCTGATCCAAAATTGTGGGTCACAGTCCATCCAAGCCTAAGGAGAGCTTGTCTGCCAGATCAGGAAGGGACAACTCAAATAGTAAGAAGATGCAAGGCCGAAAAAAAGTGATGGAGAGGGATGTCAGTTGGGAAGACAAATGGAGAAGTGAGGGAGAAATGTGCTAAAGCAACTTTTTGTGTTAGTTATTTAACTGGAAAATTACAGAAATACATAAAGTAGAAAGTGAAAGTTGTTGGTCAACCTCAAGGCCGGCCATCATTGACAGTTTGGTATATGTTCTTTTCACACACAGCAAATATAAGTGTTTGTGGGTGCATGTCTATATATGTATATGTGTATATGATATTTTTAACCAAAAAAAATACGAGATTCACTCTACATACCACTCTGAAATTAGATAGTCTTCTATGTGACTAGATATAGGGCCATCTCTTAAATACCTCTATCAGAGATATTTGTGTTTTCCCCATTTTTATAGTTATGAACAACACTACAGTATAGTGAACCTCTTTGAACATATTTTCTGGCATAGTTGTGCAAATAATTCTATAGGATAAGTTGCAGAAATGAAATTGCTGCGTCAAAGAGTAAACTCAGTATAAATTTTGAAGTGGAAAATTGCCCTCTAGGGAGATGTGCTAATTACACCGTCACCCATAATGTAAGAAAGCATAAAATAAAGCTACTTGATAAGCCTGTTTAAAATTTTTTCAGGTTTCCATTTTAAAGGGGTTTTTCTAATTGTAAAGTTCATGTAGATAACTACACAAGTTGGACTATACAGGAAAACTCTTTAAAAAAGCAATAAAGAGGAATTAGCACTACCAGCTGTCAGAGTATTTTATAAAGCTAAAAATGTTCAAACACTATCCCAGGGAGTATGACAGAACAGGCAACAGAATGGAGAGCTCAGATGCAGACCCAAATATAAATGGAAATTTATTGTACGATAAAGGTGACGTTTCAAATCAATGAGATTAAAAAATGGATTGTTTAATAAATGATTTTTAGAGAACTGGCTAGCCATCTGGGGAGGAAAAAAAGGTGCATTCATACCTAACACCTTGTACTAAGTAAATTCTAGACGTTCAGATATTTAAATGGAAAAAATAAAACCACAAAATACTAGAGGAAGCCATGATTTGATTTGATTTGGTTTGGTTTTGTATTCTTATAATTTCAAAGTGAGACTGGCCTTTCTAAGTATATACAGAAGTCAGAGCCATGAACAAGAGGATTGATCATTTCAGTCTTATAAAAATCAACATTTTTGCAGGAAAAAAAATCACCCATAGGTAAAGTCAAAAGATAAACGAAAAATTGAGGGAAAAATATTTGCAACTCATATCAGAGAAAAAGAGCTAATTTTCTAAACGTATGAAATCAATAGGAAAAAGACTAACAACCCCGTATAAACATGGGCAAAGGAAATACAAGTGACTCTTGGACATCTGAAAAGATGCTCAATTTCAGTCATAACAGGATAAAGACACAAATTTAAAGTACGTGGAAATACCATTTTTCACCTATTAGATTGACAAAGATCAAAAAGTGTGATAACACTGTTGGCAAAGCTTCATGAAGAGTCTCATTCAATGTCAAGGATGGGAGGGCAGTTGGCAGGATCTGTAACAATCAGGAATGTTCCTACCCTTTGAGTCATCAACAACACTTCTAGGAATTTATATTATACAGATATACTCCCACACAGGGGAAACATCATGTGTACAGGTTAAACATCACAACATTGCTTGTCGTAACAAAAGATTTCAAACAACCTAGACTTTTAGAGGTTGTTAGATTAATTCTGTGATTTTCATATACTGGAATGCCATGCAGGCTTAAATGAAATAAGGCGCATTCTGTGTGCTGCGTTGGAACAATTGCCAAAACCCATTGGCAAGAGTATAAAGCAAATTTCAGGACAGTGTGGATTTTATATTACCACACCTATAAAAATAACAGTGGAAAGAGACAATGAGAAAAAAATGGCGACATCAGTTGCCTCTATAGAGGGGAAGAAGATTTTTGAAATTTAAAATTTGGAATCATGCGAATATTTCCTATTCAAAAATAAATAAAATTAAACATGGTAATATGCTTTGGTTTTTTTCTAAAAGTGGTGCTGATCCTTTCAGGAAACAATTTCCAAGGACAGCTCCAGTATTGCAGGGGTAAAGAGCAAAGTGGTTTTTTACTCCTCCCCTCAAGGTCACGAGATTTGTAACCAAGGTCTTATTTTTATTGATGTAAGCAACACTCATCAATACTTTCTGCTTTGTTTTTGTAGTATCTACTTTTTCTCTTCCTTTAAAAGTAAGGCTAGCTTAAAAACCAGGATTATCTGCCTGATATTGTACATAGTTCTCTCTCTTTTTCTGTGTGTGTATATTTATTTATTTTTATAAAATATAATGATATTTACTGTTGCCATATTGAGCTGCTTTCCTAGGAGTCCGCTTTCTATTTTGGCTTAAGTATAACAAACAAGGAAAAAAAGCAGATAAATTCTCTGTTTTCACCATTTTTATATTTGCAAGCACACAACCATAATCAGAGCACAGGCCAGTAGTGTGCTGCAAAACTAGCTCTCCTTTTGGGCGAAAAAAAGCCCTGATTTGTAACACTTGCCAATTTCCATGTTGTAAATTCCCCCACCATGGCCAAGTTCAAGCTGCTTGTCCAAGCCATCTCCAGCACGCACACACACCCACCCCCCCGCCCCCCGGCCCCTCCGCTGGTTGTCCCCAAGGAACAAAGGGCTCACACGCAAAGTTGCTGACAAGAAATAAATTATTCTTGACAAATCTACATTAACCATGAAAAAAAAAAACCAAAAAACCCACAGGAAGGATACCATGACACCCTTTCTTCCCTCTCCTCACCTTCTCCCCAAGTTGTGACGCTGGCTCTGGCAAGGGCAGAATAGCCAACCAGAGAGCCGTGTGTCCCCCCCACCCCGAACAGTAAACGTGAACGTTTTAAAGAGCGGCTTGTCCTCGTCTGGAAGTTACACTCAGTTGCCACATTTGTCTTTTGATTTAAATGCTGTATCCCCAGCCGTTGTTGTAGCTGGAATCCATCAGCTATCAGCTCCCCTTAAGAAAACTCTACCTCCAACCCCCTCCCAGCGCTTCACCCAAAATCCAGCGCAGCCAGAATAATTCTCTTTCTCCTAACTTATTTTCTGTGCTGCTCTGGTGCAGGGTGACTAACTTAGTTCAGGACTTTGCAGTCTTTCCACCAGACTCCCAAGAGAGTTCATAGCTTTAGCCTCAAAGTAGCCCTGGGAGCTAGAGCCTGGCCCAACTATTTTTTTAAATAAAAATAACTGTTAATAAAATAAGGAAAAGCTAGCGGGAGGCCTATGGACCTGGTCAACAATTTGCCCTTTCTCTTGATTTTCATAAAATGCTAGATCTGAAGCAATTTAACATGTGTGACTTTAAATAATTATCCCAAGAGTTCAAATCTTCCCCGACTACGTGAGCTGGAAGGCTGCCGAGGGCTTGCTGTCTTGGGAGAAAAGTCCCAGCCATCTTTCTCTCTGCTCTTGGAAGCCAGAGTCCTCCCATAATAGTGTTCCCGTGCATGTCGCCTCTGTGCAGATGCTCCCCTGGAGCTACGTGTTGGGGTGAGTACCTTAATATTACCCTACTTTGACCCCCATCGTGGCTGCATTTGCCTTAATGCATAGGGCACAGAACACAAACTGGCTGCTACTTTGTTGTGGTGGTTGTTTTTCCAGCTTTATTGGGGTGTAATTGACAAATAAAAATTGTATCTATGTAAGGTATTTGATACATGCATACACTGAGCAATAATCACTACAGTCAAGCTAATTAATATATCCATCACCTCACATAGTTACCATTTGTGTGTGTGTGTCGGGGGGGGGGGGTGTCCTGAGAACACTTAAGATCTACTCTCTCAGTAGATCGTATATTTCAAGTATACAATACAGTGTCAGCTACAGTGACATTACTGTATATTAGATATTCAGAACATGTTCATCTTGCAAAACTGAAACTTTGTGCCATCTGACTGACATCTCCCCATTTGCCCTTCCCTCCAGCCTCTGGCAACCACCATTCTACTCTCTGCTTCTATGAGTTTCACTATTTTAGATTCCACGTATAAGTGAGATCACACACTATTTGTCTTTCTTTATCTGTCTTATTTCACTTAGCATAATGTCCTCCAAGTTCATTCAGCTTGTTGCAAATGGCAAGATTTCCTTTTTTAAAGCTGAATAATATTCCATTGTGTATATATACCGTATTTTCTTTATCCATTTATGCTTTGACAGACATTTAGGTTGTTTCCGTATCTTGGCTATTGTGAATAATGCTGCAATGAACATGGGAGTACAGATATCTCTTCAAGATCCTGGTTCATTTCCTTTGGAAATATACTCAGCCCACACAGGATATTTTTAAATTTAAGTCAACATGGTTCAAAAAGGAGATTACACATTCTGATCAAAATCTGGATTTCTAGCTTGTCTTGAAAACTCAGAATAAATGATTTCCCAGGAAAATGTGTTTCATGAGAACAAAGACTTTATCTATTTTGCACACAGCCCAGCTCCAGAATGTAGATCAGTGTCTAACAGTCAACAAATAGTTGGTGAATGAATGAATGAAAGAAGGAACAGTGACAGGACATGACTACTGTTAGCTGAAACTTCATAGCAGCTATCCATCCCACATTCGACGTGGAGTATGCTCTCCAGTTTGACACACTCCCCACCACTCCTTATTGCCTTCAGCCTGAATTCTTCATTCATTCATGCTTCCTGCCTGGTTTCTTTAGGGATTTAAATCCATAGCCCCTCCCACCATGATAGTTCTACTGCCTATTTATCTTCTGTTGAGTGACCCTGGAGAACTCAGAAATGTAAGTCCCATCCTAAAGCTGATTAAACTCTTTAATGAGAAAATAAAACTCTAAAACTTATATGACTAGTTTTCTAGATTTAAGAAAAACTGTTACTTAAGGTATATTTTTTAAATAAAAAAACATGCTTAAAATAAGAGCATTTAGCTCTTTAGGCTCTCTGTAAACAGAATCTGTATTCATTTGTTACTACTGTGTAACAAATTACCACAAACTTAGAGATTTAAAACAGCACCCAGTGTGTTCTGTAGGTCAGAAGTGTGGCTTGGTGTGACTCATTCTCTGTTAGGGTCTCACAAGACTGGAATCAGTGTGTCAGCCGGCCGGGCTACATTCTCCTCTGGAGCTGAGGGGTCCACTTTCAAGGTCACTTCTGTTATTGGTAGAATTCAGTTCCTTGTACTTATAGGACTGAGGTCCCCATTTCCTTGCTGGCTGTCAGGCAGGCGCCACTTTCAGCACTTTTGGCAGCAGCCTGATCCTGGCACATGGCACCCTCCATCTTCAAAGCCAGCGGTGGCTTTAAAGTGGCTTTCCTTCTAATGCGTTGAATCTCTCTGAATTTCCTTCTGCCACCAGCCAGGGGAAACTCTCTGCTTTTGAGGGTCATGTGATTGCATCAGGCTTGGCTAGTTAATCTTCCCATCTCAGGTCAACTGTGGCGTGCAACAAAATTATCGTGGGAGTGGTGGTTCATCATATTTGCAGGTTCTAGGAATGAGGGCATAGAATCCTGAAGGCCAGTTTTAGAATTCCTCTGAAAAAGCTCTCATATTTTCCCAGAGATATGTGATGTGGTTTCCCCAAAATTATTCATTCTTTGGCTGCATTAATAGAAATAAAACATCTAAAATGGTGGTAATGATCCCATTCTCCTCTGCATTGGGCAATCCATGTTAGCGTATTGCATTTCATTCTGGGTGTCAGAAATAAGAGGGAAATGGATAAGCGTAAGCAAGCTCACAAATGGATTCACACCCATGGCCTGTGAAGCGTGGTGGAGGGAATGCACAAACTGAACCTGAAGATGGGAACATGCTGAGGTCACCTAACAACCATCTTCAAATATTTAAAAGGCTATAATGTAAGAAAGGAATTTGTTCTGCATAACTCCAGGCTATAAAGCCAAGACTCCATGATGGAAGCTCTAGAAAAATTTTGGCTCAGTGTCGGAAAGTGCTTTCTAATAGAGCTGGTCTGACTGATTGAGCTACTCTGAGAATGGTGCATCCCTTTATTGGAGCTGGCCAAGGATAAAATAGGCAACTCCTTGATAGGAATGTTATGAGGGGATTGGGAGGTTGGGTTAAATGTTCTTTCAGATTCCTTGCAGCCTGACCTCATTACCCAACAGTCTTGGCTTCCTTTACAATTGCTTCTTTGGTCCAAACCTTCTGTTTGTATATCCTCTCCCTGGTATGTGTATCCTTGCTCTCAATCATGATGTTGAGTGTTGCAGTTTGGAATTCGACTCCACCAAGTCTTTCTTTCCAGTTGGCTATTTTCAGAATCAAGGCTTGAGTAACATAAAATACAAAGTGACAGGCTGAAAGAGAGGAAGAAATGGTTGCCCCAGGAAGGCTCAGATTAAGCAAATGCATAGGTACAGAGCCAGTGGGGCTATTTCTCTAGGAATGATCATGGGGATAAGAAGCTGGAAGGAAGGGCTAAGACCAGAGGATCAATAGAAGGAGAAAGCATAGGCAGGATATAGGTTCCGTCAAATTAGGTCCCAGGACAGCACAGGGTCCTAGACACCAATGGGAACAGAACACAAGGAACAAGATTAATGAAACAGACACAAGGTTAGAAATTCAGCGGAAATTTAAGGACCTGGTCTTGGTAAAATGGCAAAACTTCAAGTATGTGAATGTATACAAGCATGTAGCCTTGACAGAGTCCTGGGTGGGAAGGTGACTGGCAGAAGACCAAATAGACAGTGAGTTCAAACATCCAGAAAGAAAGTCGTGGATGAGATCCAAAGGGGCACAGGGTAAACATTCAATATCAAGTGCAAGAACCTGATCCCCAAAGGCTCAGGGGACCCAGTCGTTGAGACATGGCTCCCAAAGACCCAAAGTCCATCTTCTGAAAGGCTGATTCATGGGGTCAGCGTGTGCCCAATAAGAAGTCTAATGAAATACTGAAACCAAGTAAATCCCTTTGTGTAGTGTTTCTCAGAGTGAATATAGAACTAAGAAGGTGGAGCTGAGATGATTTGGTAAGTGATGTGTGGTACCCCAGCCAGCGAGAGTAGAGGCAAGAAGTAACCGGTAACTAGGTTCCCAGATTACCGGGGTGAACTGTCCCTGGCAGCTCAAAGGCCTGATAGAACCAGCATTTGTCTCTGCCTCTTCTCAGGTTCTTGAACAGTTAGGGAAATTACCATCATAAATGTAGAAGATCATGACAGGCTCCTTCTTTGTTCTATGACTTGCTTTTCCAATTAGGGAATTACTTGTACAGGTAGAGAAAGTATAACGGGTGTTTCACTGACAATTCTGGGTTCCTTTGTCAACATCTCGCTGCTCTGTTTTCATCTTCCTTGGCTAAAGAAGTGCTGTGCCATGTAGTTCAAAAAAGTAACTAGAAAATCTTTGTTTTGAAGAGTAGCTTACTGTCTGAAAACCAGACTACCATTTTAGGGAGAAATATCCTCACCTGTTTCTGAAATAACAAAAATGAATAGTGTTCAAATCATATTTTGAATATTAAGTGTTCTCTACAGGTGAGCTAGGGTGGAGAAATAAAACCCATATTGTTAAGGACTGAATGTTTGTATCCCCCACCAAATTCACATGTTGAAGCCCTGACCCCCAATGTGACTGTACTGGGACATCGAGTCTTTAAGGAGGTAATTAAGGTTAAATGAGGTCATAGGGTGGTCCCTAACCCAATAGGACTGGTGTCCTTATAAGAAGAGGAAGAGACAGTAGGGATGTGTGCTCACAGAGAGAAGACCATGTGTGGAAACAGCAAGAAAGAAGGTGGCCATCTGCAAGCCAAGGAGAGAGCCCACAGGAGAAACCAAACCTGCCAACACTGTGTTCTCTGACTTCCAGCCCCTCGAACTGCGAGAAAACAAGTGTCTGTTGTTGAAGCCCCCAGTCTGTGGTATTTTGTTCAGGCAGCACCCACCAACAAAGACAGCGGTCAGAGTCCTTTATCCATTAGCACTGTAGACACAGTGCCTAAGACGTACAAAAGCTTTTGAAACGCTCCAAGACCTGAACAAAGAAAATGTATTGGTTCAAAAATGACAAGAAAACTCCACAATCAAAATGAATTAATATATAATTCAGTGTTTACAAAACAACGAGTCAATGTTGACTCGGTTATATTACTAAATACTTTATTCTTAACAGAATTCAAAATGATAAAAGAAAAGCTTTAAAAAATTATAGAAAAAATAAACATTGAATGTTGGGCGGGATTTTAATATGTTTGATATGATAGGAGGTGTAGGTCTCCAAGAGTAGGGGTACCCAGAGGCTACCCTGGAGAGGACCAAAAGCTGCTGCACGTTCATCCCTTCACATCAGTTTCCAAAACTGAGCCCCTCCCTCAAGACAACAGATTTTCACTCAGGACAGGAAACCCCCAAAAGGACAAGCCGTATTATTTTACTTTATTCACACAAGGGTGAGATGAGTGACAGCTGACCTGCTCAGACCCACCTTGCTTCCGAACTCCATGACCCAAGTTGACATTCAGCACTTACCAAACTCTTCCACTAGGGGCAGTGCAGAGTAAAACCTCCCTCTACTCCAAAGGGTCGGGACTCTTGGAGATGTAGTCTGAGATGACCAACCAAAATTTTTTTTGAAAATTAGGGTTTTATCTTAAAAGTGATTGTGTATTTCATTTTCTCCCCCGTAATATGTCTATACTTATTTTAATATAAAAGTAATTTTTAAAAGTATTTACCGATGCGAAAATTTGACATTCCAACAAGATTGGCCATGTTTGTTTTGTTATTCATCCCATCACAGACCTCAGAGGTATGGTATCACAATTTGAGAAATATGGATGTGTAGGAACACTCAAACTCCCCCCCCATAATTCCATCTACCCACTACAATCAGCTTTACCTAGCCATGAAATCATGCTGATTTTGCCTTGCCTTCCAATTGGAAGGCCTCCATCTTTTTACTCAGCCCTCCTTTTATTCAACCTTCCTCTCTAATCCCCTGATACACCCATCCCTGGCCTGCCTCTCCTAGTGCTCATGTTGTCCCCAATCCAGGAGCACCCTCCACATCTCCCCTTCAGTTCAAACACCACCCATTCAATAGGGTCCAGCTGAAGTCAACCTTCTTCCCCTGTGGTCTTCCTCTGACTTCCTCATGTAATCATCTTTCTCTCCTCCAAGATGTTAAAATATTTTAGTCTGAACCACTTGTCTAGCATGATACGAGCACTTTCTCATCATCAGTGCTGGTGAGGTTCACAGGACCAGGCAGGATGGATTGGCTTTCTTCCACAGAGGCTGGGTAAGCCATCTGGGCTGGGCCGCAGGGTGAAAAATTGAAGGGCTGACTGACTCCTGATAGACAGAATAATAATTTACAGTTTACAACTGCCTTCTATTTTGCTCTGGTTATTTCATAGATGTACAACTTGTCTCCCAAACTAGACTCTAAGCCTCCACATTGGCACTGGCTTTGTTTTTTACTTTTTTCTTTTTACCCTGGTGGAAAAGGCTCCTGAGCAGGACAAACAGTGTAAGTGGCTAATTAATTCTTCTTTTCCTCTATGATGTATTGAGGCGTCTAACTCACCTTCCAGCTCTGCTTAAGGATCCTCATGGCCCAGTCTTTTCATTCTTACTAATTACCTCCTCTCCCGTATCTTGACCCCTTAGGTCAGAAAATATTGGGAAATATAAGATACAGACTTTCCCGTGGGAAAGTGCATGAAGAGGCCCAGGATCACTCTGTGAGAACCCAGATTATATGACGTCCCTAATATTCTTCTTCATCATCTGCCCTTGTTCTTGACAGGCTGTGTCACGGTTGTAGTTAGGTGTTTGTGTATTTATGGTGGTATTGTGTAACTGTTTACCTATTCTGCTCGCCAGACTGTAAGCTCTCTGAGGGCAAGAAAGGACCATGTGGCTGTTTTGCCCTGCATGGTATCCTAAGCACAGCATAAAGCCTGGTACACGTAGGTGCTTAATACTCTTGTTGAATGAAGGAAAGAATGAATGGAGTGTCCAGATAAGGTGTTTTGGCAGGTCTTTGCATTCTTGTTCCTCCCATTAAAAAAAACTCTTCCGGCTCTTTCAGACGACAAAGGATGTACAAGGAGCAGCTGAACCTTACTTCCTTCGACCCCCCACTGCAGCTTCGACTCGAGGCCAGCTGGGTCCAGTTCCACCTGGGGATCAATCGCCACGGGCTATACTCCCGGTCCAGTCCTGTCGTCAGCAAACTCCTCCACGACATGAGTCGCTTTCCCACCATCAGTGCTGGTGAGGTTCACAGGACCAGGCAGGGTGGATTGACTTTCTCCCAGGGAGGCTAGGCAAACCATTGCTGGCTGGGCTGCAGGGTGAAATATTAAAGGTTTAACTCTGACTCCTGATAGAATAAGAAGAGAAATACAGACATTGACCTTTTTCCCTTTGATAGAGATCTTACAGCGATAATCTTATCACAACCCCACAAGGCAGGCATAAGGAGGGGCTCTGTCCACTGAAAGAAAGGTGATCACTACTATTTATCTAGTACTTCTTTTGAACCTGGCAACTCTCTTATACAAGGATGTTATGACATGGACATTATCATTGCCATTTTATAGATGGGAAAACAGACTCAGAGAGGTTAAGCAGCTTGGCCAAGGACCCAGAGATGGA
The DNA here is from genome assembly GCF_021613505.1 of Equus quagga. Taxonomy (NCBI): domain Eukaryota; kingdom Metazoa; phylum Chordata; class Mammalia; order Perissodactyla; family Equidae; genus Equus; species Equus quagga. The sequence continues at coordinate 104,373,621 of NC_060277.1, read as the reverse complement.
GCGAGGACTTAATCTCAGGCCTGCTGTCTCCAGGTCTGTGCTGTCAAGCACTATAACAGTCTAAGTGACACAGCAAGTTATTAGCAGAGACAAACCTAGCATTGGTTTCCCAATCTGGTGCTGCTGGAGTGTCCATTGAAGGGCTAGAGAGCATGGGGCCTCGATGGAGAGCAGGGGGAAGACTGCAGCCAACGGAGGCTCTGGGAGATGTCATACTGAATGGTCAAGGCCCCCATGTTGTTGGCTCTCCCAGGAGCACGGCCGAACATTCTCACTGTCCTTCTCCTTTGCAGATTACAGCCAGGACGAGAAAGCCTTGCTTGGGGCGTGTGACTGCACGCAGAGTAAGTAAGGCCTCACCTCCATCCAGCCCTCCATCACCACAGATGTGTGAACCCCAGGACGTGGCAGCAACATGAAGGGCCCACTGTCCACTCCCTGAGGGCCCTGGTCGGGAGTTGAAGGAACAACTCTCTGTCTAATCTCTGAGAACTCAACATTTCTCCCCACCCGCCCACACACAAGAAAAGGCATTTATGAGGAGTTCTTGTGTAGGACCCTGCTGGGCAGTGTATGGTCCAGGGACCGGCATCATTGACATCATCAAGGAGCTTGTTAGAAATACAGAATCTCAGTCCCCATTCTGATTTTCTGAATCAGAATCTGGATTTTAGCAAAACCCTCAAGAGACTGGAGTACATTCTCGAATTTAAGAATCAATTGTATAGGACAGTGGTTCTCAACCCAGCAACAAATTAGAGTCAGCTGAAGAGCTTTAAAAAGTGCTGCGATCTGGCCTCCACCCCAGGGGGTTCTGATTCAGTTGTGTAGAGTGAGGCCCAGGCATCAACATTTTTAAAACGTTCCAGGTGATTCCAAGGTTGAGACCCACTAGGGTAAATGATTAACGGAATCAAAAAGATAGGCATGAGAGGGGCTAGCCCCGTGGCCGAGTGGTTAAGTTCGCGCGCTCCGCTGCAGGCGGCCCGGTGTTTCATTAGTTCGATTCCTGGGCGCGGACATGGCACTGCTCATCAGACCACGCTGAGGCAGCGTCCCACATGCCACAACTAGAA
>NC_060277.1:104017644-104061825 GCF_021613505.1 Equus quagga | reverse complement strand
GCTGTGTGGGAGGTGGCGGGTCGAATTTTCCAAGTCAGGGCTCCCCTGCACCACCCTTCACCTCTAATATAGCCAGCTCCGTCTGTCTCTTTCTCCCTCTTTTTTTTTTTTTGAGGAAGATTAGCCCTGAGAAACATCTGCTGCCAATCCTCCTCTTTTTTGCTGAGGAAGGCTGGCCCTGAGCTAACATCCGTGCCCATCTTCCTCTACTTTGTATGTGGGACGCCTGCCACAGCATGGCTTGCCAAAGTGGTGCCATGTCCTCACCTGGGATCTGAAGCGGTGAACCCCGGGTTGCCAAAGTGGAACGTGTGCACTTAACCCCTGTGCCACCAGGCCGGCCCTGAACTTTTTATTTTCATACGATTGTCTTCCCAACTCTCTCAGGACTGGGAGTCTATCTTTTACCTTGTTGTAACCCCCACAGTGCTGTGCACTTAAAACGCCATCAATAAATACCTATGTTTGGCTGGTTAGTAGAGCTGTGTTTTTATTCCCAGGCATCTAATCACAGCCCTGTCTACAGAGTTTCAAAGATGCATTAATTGTACGAATGCTACCAATGTTAATGATTCTAACCATAACCCCTAACGTATCTCTCCTTGTAAGGTCTGTATCTTTATGCTTATATATCTTTATACGTGTATAACATGTATCTATTCTTCTAAAGCATTTTTACACAATTACTTAATTAGAGTCTAAGAGATTACAAAACCGTATCGATTGGTTGGGCACATACTGTCATTGTCCCCTTTTTATGGTACAGAAAGGGGATTCAGAGAGTTAAGTGAGATCCTACCGTTAGTAGAGAAGGGGAACCCCACTGAGGCTGTGAGAACCTTGGGTTCCTTTTCTTTGGACCACAAGCACGTGCACCCTCTAAAAGGACTTTGTAAACTGTAAAGGGCTGTACAGTGGTGGGGGGTGTTATCTCATTAAACAGCAGGAGAATAATGATGAGGTAGCGAAGTTCGTCAAGTCGAGAGGAGGCGGGTGGATGGGTGAGCTGTTTTAGTGTGGGTAGCAGCTAGAATGTGGACAGGTTGTGCCTGAGGTGTACCCCTCCTTGAGGATATGTCCAGCTGTACACAGCTGCCCTGACCTCAGGAGAGGGCTTCCAGCCAGAGAAGGACAGGAAAGGTCTTTGTTCCTACTTGCCTGTTCATATTTTGTGTTTCTGCTCCTGCTGCCCCATGGGCCTGGAATGCCTTCCCTACCATCCTTTTCTCTTTCTGCTGCCTAATTCCTATTCATCTTTTTAAAGATTCGTTCCAGGAGTCACCTCTCCTAACTTCCTCCTGGCACTGCTATGTTCTCACCTTTAGCATTGTGCTTCCTGTATTGTCCTATTACATCCTTGCACCAGACCATGAGCTCCTTGGGCTCAGGAACCACATCTTCTTGTCTTTGCCCAGAATCGACCATGACTGTGTTGTTTGTTGAATGACTGACTGACCATTTGCAAGAGAGGCTGCTAGAGTACACAGTTTCCCTCTCAGTGAGGGGTTTCCTGGGGGAGCATGAAGTCTGAAACCTCTGCATCTGATGCTTTGTCAATGCCAATCACCAACATTGACAAGAGAAACACTTGGATTGTCTTTTTGTGCCAACCCATCTAGTTTGTTTTAAAATGTCCTTCAGTCAAAGCCAGCCCTGATGACCTAGTGGTTGAAGTTTGGCACTCACTACTTCAGTGGCCTGGGTTCGATTCCGGTCACAGAACCACATCACCCGTCTGTCAGTAGCCATGCTGTGGCAGCGGCTCATGTAGAAGAACCAGAAGGACTTACAACTAAGATATACAACCATGCCCTGGGGGTGTGGGCAGGAGAAAGAAAACGAAAAAAAAAAGAGAGAGGAAAAATGGCAACAAATTTTAGCTCAGGGCGAATTTTTCCCCGCAAAAAAAAAAAAAAAAAATCCTTCCATTGATTTTATTTCCATTTACTTTTTCCATTGGAAAGATATTTTTTATTAATAAAAATTTAAGAATACTCCAAAGACAGTCAGGGCTGCCTTGGCTCTCTTCCTGCCATCCAGTCTTCCTTGGACAGTTCATTCATTCTCTTTGGCTTCAACTCTCTCTTCGATATTCATGACTCTAATTCGCATCTCTGCCCCTTATCTCTTTTAAACTTGGGACATTCATTTCCAATCACTTGCAGACATTGTGGATGTCACTGCAGCCTTTCACAGTCAACATTCCTAAGCAGAAGCTTTTGCCTTCAGAAAGTGCTCCTTCTTGGGCATTTTCTCTCTTGGTAGCTGGCAAAGCTGATCATACAAGTTATGAACTTTGCCACCCGACCTGAACCAGTCAATCATTTGTAAGTACAGTTGATTCTAGTTAACTAGAATTAGAACTAGGGGTCTAAAAGCCATGCCTTCTTATCATCTTCTCTGCCGCTGCCTTCATTTATTTATTAATTCATGCATCATCTGTTGATTGAGTACCACCTGTGTGCCAGGCACTGTTCCAGGCGGTTGAAACATAACATCGAACAGTAACAGATGAGAGACCCACCCTTGAAGAGCTTACTTTCTAGAAGCAATGTAGACCCACAATAAACAATGTAATAAATAGGTAAATAATTTTGTATGTTAGAAGGCGAGTGCTATAGGCAAAGAGGGGAGGGGAACAGGAGTGCCAGGGCGGATCAAGGTTGCTGCAGCAAGTGAGCTGATCAGAGTGGGCCTCCTGAGACTAATGGAAGAGGAGGAAGGGAAGGGAGTGAGCCATGAAGATCTCTTGCCAAGAGTGGTCCAGGCATAGGAAGGGCCAGAGCAAAGGCCCTGAGGCTGGAGGCTGGAAGGGTGCTTGGCATGGTCAGGGGTCAGCAGTGGGACCAATGTGGCTGGATTGGAGGGTGGGCAGTGGTAGGAGAAGAATCAGGGAGGAAGGGGTCCCAACCACATGGACCAGTAGGGGAACTTTGCCATTTACTCAGAGTGGAATGGTCCTCGCCAGGTTTTGAGCAGAGGAGTGACACATTCTAATATAATTGAAAGACTAAGTGATGAGGGTGGAGGCCCCGTCGTTTCTTGCCCCGACTATTGCAGTATCTTTGAACAGGTCCCCCATTTTTCTCTACTTTGGCAAACTTATTCACGCTTCAGTGTTCTCTCTGGTGTGGGCCACATTTCCAAAATGTGGGCCAGATTGTGCTGTTCTCTAGAAATAGCTGCTGGAACAAAATCCAAACTCTGGGAGTGGCATTTGAGGTCCATTGGGACCTGGCCACCTGTTGCCCTTCCAGCTTCATCTCCCACTGTTTTCTGTTCCTCTCACACACTGGGCAGTGTCATCCTCTCTTGCCTTTGCTTGTGGTTTTCTCTCACTTTCTGGCTAGCAAAATCCTTTTTTGCTAAGTCCCATCTTCTCTTAAAAGCCTCTGCCAGGTCTCTGAGTCAGAATGAATCTCTCTGGGCTCGCACACGCAGGGAGGGTGCGTGCGTGTGTGTGTGTGTGTGTGTGTGAAGCAAGCGTCTAGATGTGTTGCATTGTAGTCACTCAGTGCCACCTGGGTTGTAAGCTCCTGGTGGTAAGCTTGTTGTGTTCATCTTTGTATCTTTTGTCCCCTCGGTGCTGCAGAAAGCCCTTACTCAGCTTTTGGGAGGGTTCTGGTCGGCCAGCTTTTTTGGTTCTTTCTTGCAGATTGAAGCGCTAGTGAAGGACATGCAGAACCCAGAGACGGGGATCAAAATGCAGAACCAGAAGGTCCTCGTCACCAGCGTCCCTCACGCCATGACAGGTAATGTGTCTTGTGATTTAGTCCTGGCCTGGAACAGACCACACACAGGGGTTGGCAAACTCTAGCCCACGGTCCAATTCGGCCCCGAGTCTGTATTTGTAAATAAAGTTTTATTGGAACATGTCCACGTCCCCATGTGTGTATTGTCTTTGGCTGCTTTTTCACTACAATGGCAGAGTCCAGGAGTTGTACAGGGACCGTGTTATGGCCCACAAAACCGAAAATATTTACTCTCTAGCCCTTTACAGAAGAAGTTAGCTGGTTCCTGGACCGCAGGCTCCTTCTGAGGAAGGGATCAGAAAGGAAGGAGAAAAGGAGTCAGTGGGTCACTTCGTGAAGCCATTCTTCCCAGGAGGTCATATAAAAAAGGTTTACTGTCACTTTTTTGTTTGTTTGCCTTGTTTTATTTTAATGAAACCAGGTAGCAGAAAAAAAATACTATTTGGCAGAAAAAATTGACCCTTGTCTGCTCCACCCTTCCCTACTTTCTAATTCATGTTCAGACCCTTCTTAACCACCCTGTGTGGATGGCAGTGTTGTCTCCCTTCTCTGGGTGTGGGATAAATGATGCTTGCAGAGTATCATTTGAGGCTATCAGCAGAAGGGGCTGGCCCCAAAAGAAGAATGCCTTTCAATTCACGTGTTGCATGTATTGTATGGTTTTGGTTTTTCAGTAAAGAGGATGTTTCCCGCTGAGGCAAATTGTCTGCAGAAGCAGACAGCTTCTCAAAGCGCAAGCCCGGGTCTCACACCGGGCTGGCGGTGCTCCCCGTGAGCCCTGGCTCTCTCCCCCACCCATGACTGATGGTTTATTTTTCGCTCAAGGTGCCCTAGTCTTGCAGAGGCAAAGGTCAGGGTCAGGGCAGGGGTTTAATCAAAGTTTATCAAATGTGTGAATCAGTCCTGGTCTGACACTGTGCCATGAGCTCTAGACATCGAGTAAGGCACCCTGGGCTTGCATCCTTCAGGTACCATTTTCTAGCTGTGTAGCCCTGGTCTCCAATTTCTCATTTTAAAAGCAGAAATAGCAATCTCTGTGTAAGAGAACGAGTGCAGGAATTAAATGAGATAGTACTGTGTGAGTGGTCAGCTCTCAGTGGATGCTTGATGGGTGGCGATAGCTAGCAATTTTCTGTGCTGTCAGTTAATACCCACGATAAATTTAGGGATAGATATGACCGTTCCCTTTTTGCACTTGGGGCCATGGCGCTGCAAACAGGTTCATGACTTGTCCCTATGTCACTAAACTCATGCATGGCTGAACTTGGAGTTGAGCCCAGCTGTGTGCCTTTAGCATCCACACTCTTGTCCACTGTCCGTGTGTGTGAGCTGCTTTGCCTTCTTCTTCTTTTCTTTTTGAGGAGGAAGACTGGCCCTGTGGTAACACCTGTGCCAATCTTCTTCTATTTTGTATGTGGGACCCTGCCACAGCGTGGCTTGATGAGCTGTGTGCAGCTCTGTGTCTGGGATCCAAAGCCATAAACCCAGGCTGCCAAAAAGGAGTGCATGAACTTAACCGCTATGCCACCGGGCTGGCCACTGCTTTCCTTCTTTGCGCCTGGGGCACACTTGGTTCCTGGATTTGGGCGAGGCTGACTGCCACCCCCACTGCCCCGCCATGTTTTCTCTTGTTCCTCCTGAATGGGCGATTCCAGCTCCTGTTGGAACAGAACCCAGGGAGAAGCTCTATTCTGAAACATCAGCACTAATCAAAGCAAATGGGGTGATCGCGTCCACCTCCTTGGATGGCAGGTGACCCAGGGCTTTTGGGGACAAAGGTGGCTGACGTGGGAGCCTGCCATGCTGTCAGCGCAGACCACATGGTGCAGATGCTGGTGGCCCCGTAATCTCATTTGATCTATTTCAGGAAACGGTCAAGTGGATGAGAAAACCCTTGGCTCCTTGGTGGACAGCGCTAATCAGTCCGCTGTCTGCCTGGGTCTCTCTTGGTCTGCATTCCACTGTGTAGCATTTAAAAAGACTTGGAGTCGACAATCTAAAACACACAGTCCTAGGATTTTAAGTAGGATTTTAGATAAAGAGTTTTGCTTTTGAACAGCCAACCAGGGGCAAATAAAGCCAAGAGCAACAGAGGAGAACACATTGAAGCAATAATGGTGGGCATGTGGGCACTGAGAGAGATAATGGCTGGACATTGCTCCAGGGCGTGAATAGGAAGGGAGGAGTCACAGGTCGTCCATTCCCAGCCATGCTGTGGGCAGGTAATTAAGCCCAGAGAGTGTGTGAGTGGGCCATAAGGGCCTTCCTGGGGGGCACCAGAAGAAATACCCCTTCACCCCCTCCGAGAAGGAAAGTTTTATTTGCAACAGTCCAGCCACAAGGACACAGGCAGTGGGGTCTCAGACCCTGCCCCTCTTCCTTGATGTGTTTTGTGGGCTGGTTCCCATTGCAGGCAGGTGACCCAGCTTGGCCTTTGTAAAGCAGGCTGAAGTTGCTGGAAAATGTGGTCATTGGTGTTTGCAAGAAGGCATCTGAGTTGGGTACTTGGTTCCTGGACATCTCATCTTTCTTCCGAGATGCTGCTGCCCTCCTCCTACAAGGAGCATGTTCAGCCAGAGGGCCCAGGTTGAAGAGGAGGTGTGCAGCTTCCTTGAGGTCCTGCCGTGCCCCAAGGAATTCTTGGTGGGAGGGTGGAAGGGGTGCACATTCTGTCCTGATCTCATCTCCGCCTGCCTCTCCTGCTTTTTCTCACACCAGTCTTCACTCTGTGCTCTTCCCAGCCCAGCCCCTAAGACTTGCAGGGCCCAGAGCAGAAGTGCAAATGGACTTGTGTTCCCTTGTTCAAAGTTATAATTCAACCTACAAAGTGTCACTAAAATATGTCCCATCCTCCTGCTTTGACAAAAGTACCGTCACAATGGCTTGGAAGGCCAGGTTTGAATGTAGGATTCTCTGACTCCTCAGAGCTCTGCCTGGGAACGTGGGGGCATAGGAGACCCGGCCTCCCACCCCAGCCCCCGGACTTCTCCCATCCCTGGCTCTGATATACATCCCTGGGTCCAGGCTCCATCCAAGTGCCATAGCCAGCTTGCTTTGAGTCTGTTTTTTCTCGGTGTTAAGACCTAGTCTGTTTACTTCCTATCTGATGAATGAGAGACCATGCACAAATTATCTTAGGTAAGAAAAGAAGTACTGAGAGAGAGGTAAAGCCTGAGGGTGTGTGGGGGTGGGGGTTAAGCTGGAAATCTGGCTGGAGTTGGGTCATGGATGGCCCTGAATTACGGGCTGCAGGGTTTAGACTGGCCTACTGGGGAGGCTGGAGGGGAGTCCCTGAAAGTGTTGGGCAGAAGAGGGACGAGATCACAGCTGGGCAGGGAGGAGGCAGCGCGGAGGGGGCGTGGAGGTCCGAGGATGATTTGGGAGGCTCTGACGATGGCCAACGACTTCTGGTTTGCAGGAAGTGATGTTCTACAGTGGATCGTCCAGCGACTTTGGATCTCCAATCTGGGTGAGAGCTTGCGCGGCGCTCAGTCACTAAGGACCACTGTGTGTCAGCACACGCGAGAGTCTCTGGAGGGTAGAAACTAAATGGAGGCTTAACCTGTGTCCCTGAGAAATTGACATTTTAATTGGAGAGACGGGCCCTTCCTGTGTAAAACAACCAGAATCAAAAGTGAAGGTGTGATGATTGGGGAACTAATAGTTGTTTCATATAAAATATTGAGAGCATATAAATAACAGGGGTAATCGGGGAGGAGTCAGTCAAGAAAGACTGCTTGGAGGGGGTGATGCATACATACACTCGGTCTTGAAAGAAGTGATGCCTGTGAATTGTGGCGGGGAGCTTGGAGGCTCTGTCTTCCTGGAAGGGGAAACTAGCAAAAACAATGGTGTAGAAATGGAGTGAACAAGAAATGGAGTGGTAACAGGGTGGGGTGGGGCAGGGGAAACTGGGAGAAATGATTTCAGCTGGGGATGGAGGGCAGTGGAGGGATGGGAGTGCACCTGGCATATTTGCAGAATCCAAGTTTTAGCTGGGAGGAAGTCAGTAGGAAGCCGTAGGGGATTTTTGAGCATGGCAGTGTGTTTGACAATCATGTGTAAACGAGGGTGTTTGGCAGCAGTTTGAAGGATGCGTTGGAGCAGAAAGAATCTTGGGTCCAGACTTCCCACTAGAATAAAGGCTGTTGGTACAACCAGGTATAAAAAATGAGGATCTAGTCTATGATGGAGGGACTGGGACCTGAAGAGGGAGCATTGGGGAGGAAGTCTCCCCGAGCCTCGGAGGCTGAGCTGTGGGATGGGCTGTGGGTTGAATCCTTGAGCAGGGTGGGCCTGGAGGGCTGGAATTCTCCTGATGATGGAAAGATGCCTGCTTTCATTGGGCCTCTGAGAAAGAACCAGGAAGGTTTTCCTTTTATTAATGCAGATCCAGAAACAAGACTGTGTTTCCAAACAAATCAGAGAGGTGTGGGAATTAAGGTGAGCCCGGGAGGGGCTGGAGGATGTGGACCTGGGAGGCAGGTAGAGTTGAGCTCAGGAGAGAAGTTGACGATAAGCATGGCCTCCCTTCCCTTTTCTTTTTGAGTGAGGACATCTCTGTTGGTCAAACAGACATTTTCTCCCTGCTCCTGGGGCCTTCTTCAGACCCAAAGGTCCTAAAGAAGCTTCTCCAGGATTTCCCCAAACACCTGCAGCGGTCCACGTGTGGCACCTGTCAACATTCGGGTTCACTGGCTCCCCTCGACTTGCTGAGTTGTCACTCCCAGGGGCCGCTGTGGAATCCTCCTGTTAGCATGCTCCCTGCTGGTACCTGGGGACACAGCCAAGTTCGGGAACCAGTGTCCTCACTCCTTGGATGAAGTGCTGTTAGGATGGGGGTCTCTCTCTGGAGTTTGGCGTGCTGTGTAGGGCCAGACAATGAGCTTCTGCTTACGGTCTCTGCTCTTAACTTCCATGTCTGAACTGCTTCTCCCCAGAGGCACAGAACTTGGGCAACTTTGTTGTCAAGTATGGCTACATTTACCCCTTGCAAGACCCCAAGAACCTCATTCTCAAACCCGATGGCAGCCTCTACCGATTTCAGGTGAGTTTTGGCTTTGACCTTGGGTGTTCATTTAGGGTTAATCTTATCTGAAAAGATAATTTCTTGGCTTCGTATCCTCACAGATCAGGACTTTAGAAATGGTGGAGGGGACTAAGATAGTTTCACCTCTTAAGCAGTAGGGCTGGGGGCCCAAGGGGTCACAGTGTTTAAGCGTGGTTTCCCGGTTTCTTTTGTAGACGCCGTATTTCTGGCCCACCCAGCAGTGGCCAGCTGAAGATACAGACTATGGTAACTCCACCTCTCCTATTCCTGTGGTAGTGCTTAACGTGCTGCTTCTTTACTCGCTGCATTTCGGTGACATTTGTCTTGCTGTCATCATGACCTTTATGTCAGTTCACATCTGTATTGAGAGTGTTCCCTGGGGAAGGGACTGGGTCTGCTGAGTGTTCTGTGCACCAAGCCGAGCACAGCAGCCTCATGCATAGAGAACCTGCAGATGCCATTTTGAAATATGATGATGATGGAAAATATCATTTTTTTCCTTTCCAGCCATCTATCTAGCCAAGCGAAATATTAAGAAGAAAGGGATTTTAGAAGAATATGAAAAGGTACAGAGATACTTTCAAATATAGGTTATTATAATTGAGTGGAATATAGAATATAGTCTTGAGTGGTTTTGTCCCTGTTGCCCCTATTACCACATTCATATGTACCCTCATCCTCCATCCACCCACGCATCCACCCATTATCCATCCATCCATCCATCTGCCCACCAACCCATCCACCCATCCAGCCACCCATCATCCATCCATCCATCCGTCTGCCTACCCACCCATCCACCCATCCACCTATCACCCATCCATCTATCCATCCATCCACCCACCCATCCATCCATCCATCCATCATCCATGCATCTGCTTAGAAGCAGCTCACTGAAGTAAATTCTTCCCCATGTCAAGCTTCAGTTTTTCCTGCTGTAATTTAAGTCCTTGCCTCAGTGGCTACTGGGCACACAGTAGCTACCACCTTCCTGTTGCTGTCCGCAAACAATATAACCTAATTAGTATGCACGATAATGTGTATTACATGATGAAGAGATTTGAACTTGAGTTTGTGAGGTTAAAACAATAGCATAGACTTTAGTTTTAGATTGGATCAGTCAGATTTCTCAAAGAACGCACCCTAACCCTCAAAAGGCTAAATTTCTGGGCAGATGGCGGCAATCTTGCTGTGTTTTTATTCATTACAAACATGTTTTTAGAAGCGCCAGCATCACACCAACATGAGGGCTTGTCTTTGTGGATCTGTGATGCTCTCTTGTTGCATATTTTCCCCCACCCTATGCCCCACTTCCTAATCATATTTGAGCTACATTTATTAAAAACAAAATCCAGGCCAAGCTGTGGCTTTTGTTGTGGAGGCTCTTTGAGAATCTGGTGTTACTAGAATGAACGCCTTTGCAAAGCTGGGGTGGGAGGCTGTTAGGCTGGGTCTGTAGTTGCCGCGGAGCCAGGGGCAGCCCTCCGTGACATAGGGTTTTCTGCCCTCTGCACACGGCGTGTGTCACGAGGTGCAGTGTTCTCATTTTGTTTTTTCTTCTCTAGGAAAATTACGATTTCTTGAACAAAAAAATTAACTACAAATGGGACTTTGTCATTATGCAGGCCAAGGAGCAGTACAGGTGAGTGGACATCACGTTCGTCCTCTGGTTGTCCTTCCTCCCTCCCTTCTTTCTTTGTTTCCTTTTATTAAAATAAAGCTTTATTGGGCATTTATGTGTCCAACACTGGGCTACGCATAAGGGCTATAAAGACACAGTCTGTGGGTTGGGCAGAAGAACGAACAGGCCATGATGCTGTGGTGAAATGAGAGCTGCGTGCAGGGGTTTGCAGAAGGAGCTGTGGAAACAGCATTGAACCTGGAGGCTGCATAGGAGGTATCCGGGTGTGGGATGGTGATGGTGGATGGAGAGGAGCGGTGGGGTGGAAGGAAGGGTGTTCTGAGCAGACAGAACCAGAGTCTGGAGGCAGATGAGCCCCCGCTTAAAGCAATTCCCTGTAGCTGGAGCAGAGAGTGCAAGGCCTGGAACTGGCAGAAGTGAGGCTGGAGAAGTTAGCAGGAGCAGATTGTGAGAGGGCTTTGTGTTGAGCGCCAGTGGGAGCCATAGAAAGATTTTAAGCAGGAGAGAGGTACAATCAGAGTCGCACATTAGAACCACCCACAGGCTCTCATTTGCCTGCTGTCCACTTCAGAACTGGGCTGAGAGTCCCCTTGAGGGCTCTGCCTTGTCTAGGAGAGGCAGATGTAAATGCTGAGAGTGTCTGAGTCAGGATGAGGCTAGGCTCTCGTAACTAACGGCCCCCAACTCTCAGGGGCATCAAACCCCAAGATTCATGTCTTGCTCATGTTCCATGTCCACTGTGGGTCAGCTGGGGCCCTGAAATGCTTTGTGTCACTCCAGGACGCATGCTAAAGGAGCAGCACCATCTGGGCTTTGCCTTTGCTGGAGCAGGGGGAGAGAGCCTGTGTGGGTCACAGTGATGCGTGTCACTTCTGCTCACAGCGCATCAGCCAAAGCTGCTCCTGTGGTTATGGCTTGGAATTGGAGTAGTGGTGGATTAGTGAGGGTGCTCTAGAGAAGCGGAACCAATAGGATGCATACGTATATAATGAATTAGCTCACACATTGATGAGAGGGTCCAAGATCTGCAGGCAGCAAGCTAGAGACCCGGGAGAGCTGATGGTGTAGTTTTAGTCTGAAAGCTGGCAGACTCAAGACTCAAGAAGAGCCGATGTTTCAGTTTGAGTCTGAAGGAAGGAAAAAACCAGTGTCCCAGCTCAAGGCCATCAGGCGGGAAGAGTTCCTGCTTATTTGCGGGAGGATCAGCCTTTTTGTTCTGTTCAGGTCTTCAACTGAAAATACCTTCATCCAAAAACACCCTCACAGACACACCCAGAATAATGTTTGACCAAATATCTGGGCACCCCTGGCCCAGTCAAGTTGACACATAAAATAGCCATATTGCTTGCCCTCTTCCTCTGGCCTCTGGGCCCCTCCATGTGGTCTAGCTTGGGCTTCCTCACAGCATGGCGGCATCAGGGCAGTCATGTTGCTTACAGGTGGTTAGAGGCTTCAAGGGCAAATATTCCAATGAGGAGGGTGGCAGCTGTTCCACCTTTTATGGCCTAGCCTCAGAAATCACAATACCATTTCTAATGTACTCTGTTGGTTGATACAGTCACATAAACCCACCTGGTTTCAAGGGAGTGGGGGTGGGGATATGGACCCACCTCTCAATAGAAGTGTAGACATATTCAAAACCACCACCAGCAGCCATCCCCGATTCTGCATTGTAGTACCCTGAACATTTCCTTATAGCTCATAATACAATCTGTAATTCTATATTTATTTCTTGACTATTTATGTAATGTTTAGACCCAAAGCCACTCAAGGGCAAGGAATATGTCTTTGTGTTAGCCAGCTCAGGCTCCCATGGCAAAATACCATAGGCTGGGTGACTTAAACAACAGACATTTATTTTCTCACAGTTTTGGAGGCTGGCAAGTGCAAGCTCAAGGTTCTGGCAGGGTTTGTTTCTGGTGAGGACTCTCCTCCTGGCTTGCAGATGGCTGCCTTCTTGTTGTGTCCTCACATGGGGGAGAGAGAGAGAAAGAGAGAGAAACTCTCTGGTGTCCTATTATTAGGGCACTAATGTCATTATAAGGGCCCCACCTTCATGACCTCATCTTATTGCCTCTAAACCGTAATTGCCTCTGAAAGACCCCATCTCGAGATACCATCACATTGTAGGGAAGGGCCTCAACATGTGAATTTTGGGGGGCCACAAACATTCTGTCCATAACAGCCTGTTTGGTCCACCACTGTATTTCCAGTGCTTGGAATGTAGTGGGAGATCAATCAGTACATGAATAATTGAATAACTGATTAAGTGATATTGTTGCTAAAAAATTCATCATATGACAAACTAAAATAATTCCCTGTTGATTGGTACTCTTGGACTCCATTCATCACAACTTTCTTCCAATACCATCTGTCAGAGAAGAGCAGAAGAGCAAAGCCACAAGGGACCGTTGGAGTAGATTAGCAATCAGCTGTATTTACATGGTGTCCAGCCTTATGGAGGTTCCACAATACCTCAGGTGACTGTGGCTCATTGTCCTGAGGACATGGGGTAGTTAACCTGATGGAAATCCAGTTAGGTTGCTCAGGGGAAGTTGGGGCCATCATGTTTATATTTAATATCCAAAGCAGGTTGGTAGAAAGCGCCAGTGGAATGGCACTCTTCACCCATCTGGCTCTCTGGATGTGATGATGTTATCCACAATACGTTAGCTGGCAAATCAGTCCACCGACTCTGTCTTGTGGAGGCCACATGCGTCATCCCACGTTGCCTGGGAAAATAAGCATTACCGAGTGAGAGCACAGGCCGCCGTGGAAATGGTGCTGAATGGGGCCCATGGCACCATCATTAATGTTGCCTGGCTCCTGTAGGAGGAGAGCGTAGCATCATTTCCTATCCACAATGGGAAAGGGGGAGGCTGAGAGATCAGAGGGAAGATAAATAGCCTTTTACAGTAGTAAGTTGGGCTCAGAAAAAACCCTCACTTGGCATGAACTCTTTGAGGTGACAGAGTGGAAGTGACAGGTAGAGAGAAATGAGGACTCCCCGAGGCCAGCATTTTCCCTGTTACAAACTCTGGCATTGCTTGCTCCCTGCTTGTTTAGATGCTGATTATAATGTTCAGCCAAATGATCAAATGTCAGTCATCCATACTTGCTCCAGGGGTGAAGTTGGTAGAGACGATTCAATTCTAGGGCTAGTCATGGTGGCATGATTGCATCTCAGCACAGTGCTCTCAGGCAGAGCTAGATCTGGGACCAGACCCTGGGTTAAGTCCCCCTTCTGCCACTTGCTGACAGTGTGACCCTGGGTGGGGCATTCAACCTCCCTTTGCTTAAATTCTGTGAACTTTGAAGTGAGAAAATGACACTGGGAGGATTAAATGAGTTAATCCATGTGAGAGACTTTAGCAGGGTACCTAGCACATAAGTGTGATATTAGTGTTTGCTATTTTTATTATTATTATGGCAAATACAGATTACTTGGGCATATTGAGAGAGTGGTCCAGGTCATCAAGAGTGAGGTCCATCACTGAGCAAAAGATGCAAAGTCTTATTGGCCTTCAACATGGCTCTTGGCTTTTCAGGGCTGGAAAGGAAAGGAATAAAGCAGACAGGTATGCATTGGATTGCCAGGAGAAGGCATATTGGCTCGTCCACCGATGCCCTGTGAGTATTATCCTTCCTGGCTTCACCCATCTCTTGTTATGCCTCGCCACGCCCACCTTGTATTCACCATCCCTTTTGCTGGCTCATCTCCCTCTGGGGCTAGAGTTGAACCAGCAGGAGGAGCTGCTCAGTGTTGGGTTAGCATCCAAGTGCCTCTTGGCTGGAAGAGGAAATACGCTGTCTGGATGGGGTCTGCTTGTGGCTCATCTGTGGTGTGAGGACTAAGTGAAATTACCTAAGGGAGGGACCTGAGTGAGTTTGTGTTTTATGAGGGCTAGGACTTTTTTGGGGGGGGGGTGAGGATACCTTGGAAAAGGAATATAAGAAGAAAAGACTAGAACATAGGCTCCAAAGCAGGAAAATAAAATACTCCAGAGAACTGATGCTGCAGAGCAGAGCGTGCCTCCTGTCTCTTGTTCCCTCTCCTTTTCCTCTTCTCACTCCAGTCCCCAGTGGCTGAGCTGGGAGGAGGTGAGAAGGAATAAGTGTGTGCTGGGCCTCATTGCTTAGAGCTCATTGCTTCTCTGGCTTTGGGACTTAGTGGCCTAGAGAGACAAGCTGTACAGAGTGATGTAACTTGTCACAGCTCATCACTGGGAAATGGTGGCCTCATTCCCGAGCACAGAGAGGCAGGCTGTAACCATCCCCCACTGTGTGAGGTGGGAGATGTCAAAAGGATTCTGGAAAGTGAAGAGTTCAAAACAAATGTTCTTGCTCCTCCTCCTTTAGTTCCCTTCCCTGCCAGGTAGCCAAATTCTAGAACCAGAGAGGGCACTGGGTCCATCATGGTGCCAAAGCTTATGGGTTTTTGAACTGCAAACCCATCAGATTTTGGCACTTTTCTTATTTTCTTTCTATATTCAAAACAGATTTCCTGGGGCCAGCCCTGTGGCGTAGTTGTTAAGTTCGGCATGCTCCACTTTAGTGGCCTGGGCTCGTGGGTTCGGATCCTGGGTGCAGACCTACACCACTCATCAGCCATGCTGTGGCAGCGACCATTGTATAAAGTGGAGCAAGACTGGCACAGATGTTAGCTCAGGGCTAATCTTCCTCAAGCAAAAAAAAAAGGAGCAAGATTGGCAACAGATGTTAGCTCACAGCTAATCTTCCTCAGCAAAAAAACCAAAACAGATTCCTGTAATGAGTTCCTTTTGTCAGGGCATTGGTTTGGATGCCTTCTTGCCAAGGTTAAGCTCCTGAGGTTGATCCCCAAGAAGCTTGTTTGGTTTTGCTTTGTTTCAGGGCTCCTTATCTAGGTAGACCAGTTAGCCGATGCTCAATGGGGAGTGGGTAACAGAGTGGATGACTGAGCCCATGGTCCTGGAGAAACAGAGCCAAGCACATGCCTCCCTGTTAGTAGCTCAGGAGTGAGCTCTTTGTATGAGAAGGGAACTGTACATTGTTCGGCCTGCATTTGGGCATCTGTTCCTAAAGGGAGAGCCTTGGTGAGGATAAGGGCAAATGGTGGATAAGCCACTCATTTGGCAAGATGCCCTGGTGCCCAGTGGCACCCATGACCGAGGGACTCCTACTCCTTCCAGGATGGAGAATGGCTTCCGTATTACCTGCAGAGACCCCGTGGCGTGAGAATGCCAGTGTGAGTGCATTCCTGCAAAGTGACATAGACTGGCTGTGCACGCGATCTGCCCTATGTCCCTGTCCTCTTCTCTGTCCCTGCAACCAGGAGGCCTATAGGGAACAAAATGAGAAACTGATTATCTGAGTTCTCCCCAGTTCTCCTGGGGTAAGCTCCCAGCTCTCACGCCAGGCAGATGGCTGAGTAGTGGCTCTTCATGACATGATACAGAAGTACATAAATGTGACAGTGTGTTTCTGACCACTACTTCCACCATCACCACCCCCATTGTCACCTCCACCTCCCCTGCCTCCACCACCTCCCCTACTTCCCTCACTTTTTCCACCTTCGTCACCACCATCACCGTCACTGTCATTATCATTGTCGTCATCATCGTAATATCTCAGTGCATTTAAGGCCTTTGTGTAACCTCCTTGGTCATTAGAGCATGGCATGAGTCACTGCAGCTCTAACAAATGTGATGCCAAGGTTCAAATGTGCCTGGTGCCTCTTTGATAGCGCTGGGGACCCAAGTTCAGAGTGAGGCTTTGATGTACTCGGAGCGGTTGTAAAACTCCTCGAACACAAAACTGCGCCTCACATCTAGCCTCTCTTACTGCTGGTCCCTGGGTCAGAACTGGACCAGTGGGTCAAAGGTGAGGCCGGAGTACGTCTGGGTCCTGCTCTTCCAGACTTTCTTAAAACACTCTTAGCCTCTCGGATGCCTGAGAGGTTAGGGTCAGGAACGTGTTCTGTTTGAAGAGCTTCCTGTTTGGAGTCTGTCACAGCCCGGAAATTGAGCAATCTAACTGACAAACTCAGGAAGCCCAGGAGCTTAGAGACTGTCAGGCTGTCTCCAGGAGACCCAAACAGACTGTCAGTTCAGTGGGAAAAAAGCCAACCAGGCAAACAGAGCATTTGGCTCTGTGAAGAGTGGAGCAGCCAATATGTAGACTGACTGTAACCAACTGTTGTGTGGGACATGGCTTGCAGTCTCTGGACTGAGTCATCCCCCTGTTCACTTCTCTGTCCATTAATCCGTGAAACCTTCGTGGGGCCCTGACTCTGTGCCAGCTACGGAGTTGGGTGCTGGGTTTAAAGTAACAGCTAACAGTCATTGAGCCTACTGCGTGCCTGTGTTAAGCTCTTGCCAGGGATGATCCCGTTTCCCTGAGGATGCTGTGAGGTAGGGAGTATCACCATCCCCATTATTCAGATGGGGAGATCAAGTTTCAGAGAGTTTCAGTACCTGGCACAGTGCTGGGATGTGAAGACATGTCTATCTGACATGCTGCTGCTGTGGAAGGTGCATCTGCGTGTGGTCCGCTCTCCCTGTTCAAGGAGCTCAGGTTTCAAATTGCCATAATAGGTGAGCAGCACTCTCCCAAACATAAGACCTAGGGGCTGAGGGGCACAGTGAGGGGTGCTTGACGAAGGTGGGGGGAAGGCATGTCGTGCCAGATGTTGTGTCAGGGAGATCATCACGGGCAGAGGCCAAGATCAGATGTGGGTAGTGGTGGCCGAGGGATCTGGCCCCAATCTCCATCCTGAGCCCAAATGCCACCCATGACTCAGCATCCTGTAAGGAAGCGAAGTCATGTTCCTCGCTCAATTTCTACACAAATGGAACAAAGTACAGAGCTGAGCACAGTGCAAACAGCAGTTAATTGTGTAAATGAACAGAGGGAGAAATGGTTCCTTTAGCAAAGTCATTTTGAGGCCTTCTGTGCATCTTTGCTGCATCATCTGTGACTTGTGTGTCTCCCGAGGACATGGGCTACTGACATGTGGACCATGGGTACATGAAGGATGTGGACCCCTGACATGTGGACCATGGATATGTGGAAGACGTGGTCCCCTGACATGTAGACCATGGATATGTGGAGGACGTGGTCCCCTGACATATGGACCATGGATGTATGGAGGATATGGTCCAGGACAAAGGCTGCCTTTGGCAGTGTGAACTTTAAATCAAGTGGTCGCTTGTCTGAATATCAAGCTAAGTGGCCTTTGTTTCAACCACAAATGCAGATATTCACCAGAGAAAATGTCTGCCCTGTTTCCTGTTGAGGTTGAGCTAAATATCTAACGATGGAGAATGGCAAAATAAATTAAGGTATATCTGTATAATGGAACACTGTGAAGCTATTACAATAATATTTTCAAAGACCATTTATTGACCTAGGAAAATGATCCGATATATAATGTTACATTAGAAAAACAAGATGGAAAACTCCATATACTCTGATCCAAATTAAAAAATAAATTCGACATCTATTTGGTGAATGCCCACTCTATGCCGGGTGCTGGCTAGGCAATGGGAATATTTGACTTGTGAGCCAAGACAGATGTGGCCTGTGCCCTCACGGAGCTTGAAGTCTGGTGGAGAGACACGGGCTAAAATGATTGCACAGATGAGTTTGTGCTGTACAGAATGCCAGGACAGCTTGTGAGAGGTGGGGGTCCTGTGTCAGACTCGGGGTCTGGAAACACCTCTCCGTGGAAGTGACGTTCAAGCCATCATCTGCATGGAGCTGACTTCTCTAGCCCTTCAGTCTAACTCATCTCCCTGTTCCAGCCTCATCTCTCTCTTTCTCCTGTTTTATTTTGTTTATAAAACAATTTGGTATTTTATTTATTCTTTGTTTTCTGTCTTATGCACCAAAAGGGTCTGAACTGATACACTAGGGAAGGGCATGATGATGAGAGAGAGAGGAGAACGAGAGAAGGGACAGGAGGGACGTGGTGGAGTGTCCCCAAGAAGTGTACATCGGCTCCCCCTGGCCCTGCTCTGAATGCTGATTCTGGGCGTGTCGCCTCCTCATGGAGCAGCTGCTGGGGTACAGAGGTCCTTTCATAACCTGAATTATGAAGCGTTTAGCAAATGCCTCTTTGGCTTATGCCTGAGGGATGTTGTCAGGGCGTCACACCCTGGCATCCACAGTTCCTCCGGTTGAAGGAGGAGGCGTGACCATCTCTGGAGGGCTTTCCTCACATGGCTTCAGGGCTGAATACATTGCCTGCCTCCTTTTCTTCTGGCAGCCCGCCACAAGGATACCGGTTGCCCTTGTTTCCTGTGCACTGACAGTCAGTTCTGGGTTATCTTCATTCGAGCATCCTCTTGAGTACCAGAAACTGCATCAGCAGTGGCTCTGGTGGCTGTCTGGGAACAAAGACTTTATGTACCTGATGAATGAATGAATGAATGAATGGAGCCTGGGAGGTTCCCAAACCAGCAGAGGCAGAAGGGCAGCACCCTGGGAAGTTTTGAAGGCAGGGTGCTGGCATGGGACCACAGTTTGATCGGGAACAACTGAGACTTACGGAGATGCTGAGAGGAGACAGGAGCCTGGGCAGCGGGGCAGCCAGAGGAGCTGCCTGGACATCGTGTCGAGCTGAGGAAAGACAGGAGGTACAGGCACTGCATGGGCCGGCAGAAGAATGAAGCCCACTGGGTGGTATAGCTTTGAGAGTCCTTGGCCATCTGGTCTGGGCAGCTGAGGGCAGCCCTGTGCCGATTACGGTTACACAGGTGCAGCGTTGAGCACCGGGGCAGCCGAATTTATATCAGAGCGTGGTTCAGGTTCCAAGGAGAGTGTTGGAGAACTAATTCAGGACTTGAGCAGACAACCGCACCGAAGCTGCTGAGGCAGCGCGTGCCTGTGGAAGAGCAGCCAGCCGGTGGTTGTAAGGGCACCATGGGCGTGGGCTGTGTGTATGTGTGCGTGAGTGTATATATGTGTGAGTGTGCAAGTGTGTAAGCATGTGTGTCTGTGCGAGAGTGAGTGCATGCCTGTGAGTGTGAAAGTATGAGTGTGAGTTGTGTAAGTGTGGAGTATGTGTGAGGGTGTGTAGAGGTGAGTCTTTGAGTGTGAGTGTGAGATGGTGTGTGTGACTGTGTGTGAGAGTGAATGTATGTGTGTGTGTGTGTGGGTTGTCAGTGTGAGAGTATGTAAGTGTGTGTGAGTGAGGGAGTGTGTGTGGAGTCCGTCTTCAGTCACCTCAGGGGGATTTGTCTGCATCAGATGGAGGGGCAATTCCTAGAACCCTCTCTAGGCAAAGGCGTTGATTCTGAGGACTCCCCCCACCCCACTGCTGGGTGAGAGCCCATTGAAGGCTGGCTTGGACTTCCGTATTGTCCCTTCATAGCACTTGTCACAACTGTAACTTACTGTTTGTGTGATTAGTTGCTGAGTGGCTGCCTCCCCTACAAGACTGGAAGTGCCTTGAGATGCCTGCTGAGATGCCTCGAGGCAGGGGTTTCATGTCACACTCACCACGGGCTTGCCTGGGCTGAGCACAAAGTCAGCCATGAATATTTGTTGACTGAGGCCCACGTGTAACAACTAGGGTGAGGAGGCCACTCTCTTTCCCTGTGCTCCTCTCCACCCATTTTCTGTTTCTTTCTTTTTTCTCTTCCTTGCTTGGGCTGTGTGCCTAGGATTTGCCCCCACAGTAGCCTGTTGAGCTAAGTCTCCAGATTTAGCAAATAAAGTAGAGGATGCCCAGTTAAATTTGAATTTCAGATAAACAGCAAATGACTTATGTCCCAATGTTTTTATACTTCTTATATATTTATACTAAAAAACATATGGAATATATAAAATAATATATGAAAATAATGTGTTGTTTATCTGAAGTTCAGATGTAACTGGGCGTCCTATATTTTATTTGGCAACCCTACCCCTGAGCTAAAAATGTGCCTAATCCTGTTGATGAGGCTGAGTCTGTTGGGGAAGAAAGCCCAGATGGGTACCTGGCACCAAACTGACAGCGAGGGAAGTGAAAGACCCACATTGCTGGCTTCAAGGAATTGAGAGACAAAGCGAGACACTGGAGAGTTGGTTACCTGATGGAGAAGGGAACTGACAGAGACTGAGACCCAGCTTTGGGCCAGGCCTTTACTTGAATACAAGCCCTTGTTCAGTAATAGCTACCCTCTGTTGAGAGCTTCATACCCTATCTTGTTAAAAGCTCACAAGAACCTGGCAAGTAGGAGGGATCGTTTCCATTTCTCAGAAGGGGTAGTGAGTGCAGAGAGGAGAGGTAGTTTCCAAGATCTTCCTCACAGCTAGAAAGTGGCAGAGCCAGGACTGGAACCTAGAGGTGCCCGACTAAAGCCTGGACTCTCCAAAGCACTGCACTGTAGGGTGGGGAAGGAGCACTGTGGGAGGACTCAGGAATCCCATGTGCTAATCCCGGTGAACTCTCACTGAGTTTCAGTTTTATTTATCCATCTATCCATTAACCCAACCATCCGTGCACTCATCCACTCTTCCATCCACCCATCCACCTACCCACCCAGACACTCGTCCATCCTTTTATCCATCCATCCATCCATCCACCCATCCACCCACCCACCCATCCATCCATCCATCCATCCACCCACCCGTCTATCCATCCACTCAGCCTCCTTCCAACCCATCCACCCATCCATCCATCCATCTATCCATCTATCCATCCATCCATCCATCCATCCATCCATCCATCCATCCATCCATGCCTCTGTGAAAGATTCTGGGGATGCCATGGTGGCAGAACAGCCCCGTGAGGCTCACCAGCTCACCCAGAGGGTCTTACATACCCTTGTAGCTCCCTGTGTGCTAGGCCACAGCTCTTCTCAGTTTAGTCTCATGATTGACAGCTTGGCCAAGACCCAGGTTAATCAGAAACTGGAGACTCTCCTAGTAGTGGTCCTTATGTTGTTTTTATTCCATTTAGCCAGGAATGAACAATGTGCTGGACTACGGCCTGGACCGAGTGACCAATCCGAATGAAGTTCAGGTAAATCAGGTAGGTCTCTCCTGTATACTTTGGGCAGGGCTAAGGTCAGATTCTTAGGCTGGGCAGGTGTCCACACATCTATTTGTGTCTCCTGGGGCAATGCTATCTCCCCTTTTGAGACTGCCAAAGAGAGCGGGACTTTGGGCTCTGTGATATCATCTTGGGTGTTGGGAGGAGGGTCCTGCGTAGAGAGAGAAGAGAGAATGTGGAGTGCAGGTCACACAAAATGGGATCTAGATGGTTGGTTTTCAGAGTCACTTTCCCCTTTGAAAATTTGATGAAAGTTATGAGCTCATTCCACCCAAAGATGCACAGCCAGACATTTTGCATACAATTTCAGCCAGTGCCCTGACCCGCAGAAGACTATGGTCTCCAGGCTCAAAACGCTTGAACAGACTTTAGGTTTAAGCCTTAATCCACATGACAGGACCTGGAAGGTCACAGTTTCTTTTGCATCTCAGTGGGAGGGGATCTTTGCAAAGATGCTCCTATGTTTTTTGTTTTAAAAGGACCCTTTCCCCAAATAGGCTGCCATTTATGATGGATGGCCAATTTCCCATGACGGTTTTTTATTTAAAGAAATGCAGCTCATAAGCTGTTGACACAGTGAACATCCAGGTTAGGGTTTCTCAACCATGGCACTATTATTTTGGGCTGGGTAATTCTTTGGAGGGCTGTCTTGTGTATTGTAGGATGTTTAGTAGCATCCCTGGCCTCTACCCACTAGATACCAGTAGCTCCATGCCTTTCCCTGCCTGTCAGGACTTTCCCAGTCCTGACAATCAAAAATGTCTCCAGACATTGTCCAATGTACCCTGGGGGACAAAATGGCCCTGGTTGAGAACCACTGATCCCAGTAAACCAGGCTGAAACCCGCTTAAATGAGTCTCAGATGGTTTCATTGCTTTCCGTCTGATGTTGTCTTTGGGCAGCAAGGGTCAGGGATCTCTTTAGCCTAGTGTGTCATCTCTCAGCCTTGGCAGTGCCTCAGGCTTGAGTGAGAGCCGGGAGGGATGTGCTGGGAAAGGAGGAAGAAGGCAGTCAAAGGGAGAAAGAGGAAGGAGCGGGAAAAGGTGATGAGGTAGCTCTGTGACCGCGTGTACTTTTGCCCACTGAGACCTGGAACTCCAGATGGCTGTGGGGACCCCCCACCAGTGCATGAGGCAGAGGCCCAGGTTTAGGGATGGAGGCCATGTGGAGAGAGACAAGTCTGCAGAGGGCGTCACCCAGGGGAATCACCAGGTCCCTTGTTCACAACTCAGAGTGACCCTTCCTTTGATAGGCGTGTGGCACTGTCAGCCTTCAGCGGCCTTCTCCGTGTTCCTCTCATCAGATGACAGACAATTGCTGAGGCCTTGTCGGCTTGGTTGCCATGGCAATGGAATCATCAAGGAAAATACTGAACCCAGTGGAAGATTTGCTTTCTTTATGAATAACTGGCAGTCCTGGAAACCTCGCTGGTGTGGAGGAAGGGAGGGTAGAGATAGAAAGCACATCGGTCACTCTGACCCCAACCAGCCAGGATGTTGTTCATGTGTTTATGTGTGTTTGTCTTAGTGAATGGAGTGGGGACCTTTAACTTCAGCTCTGGGGGAACAGCTGAGGAATCCAGCTGCTCCATCCTCGGTGCTACTTTGGGGTAACTTCCAAGGAGCATGGCCAGAGCCCCTCTCACTGAGAAGGCATCTCAGGCTCACTGGCAGTCAGGCTGGGAAGAGAGCGTGCCTTCTGGCTTTCAAGGCCGTTTCTTGCCAGCTTCTGGCAGTGCTCTGAGCCGAGCATCAGAGGGCGTGAGGCTGAGGGCTGTCTCCACGGTGGTGAGGTGGTGACGTTGGACGCAGGCATGCTTTCACTCTCTTTACCATTATCTTCTCTCTGTCTCTCTTCCTCCAGCTCTCTTTCTCCTGTCTGCACTCTGGCTGCTGTGGAGTATTAAGAAGAATAAAGAACCGTAATTCTCATGCCGGGGCCCCCTCCCCTCAGCCAGCCCCAGCAAGTGTGTCAGATCCAGCTGTCAGGGGAACGGAGGCTGGTGCTGTGCTTGATCTCTTTGCAACATTTACCACAGTTGACTAAGGGTCACCTGTTTTCCCATGAGAGGAGAGGAGAGGGTCGCAAGAACGTCAGGTGTCGCCATGAGGCCTTAGGAGTGCGAAGGTTTCGGATTATGTCTCATTTCAGACAAAAGCTCACAGTCCTGGTTTGAAGAGAGAAGCTATTTCTGAGAATTAGTGAATTCTCGAGAAGATAGGTCCGTTTTCCTTAAATGAAGGCAGAAAACCCCAAAGAAATAAACACCGTCAAGCGTAAGAAAGGAGGCTGTTCGGCTGGCAGGTGTCCAGAGCCCTGGGTAACCCACTTCCTCGGGCTGCTGGCCACTGGTCAGTGTGGCTGCCCAGCCCTGGGAGGAACTGATCAGGGGACAGGGGCTGGGGACCACACCCAGAGGGTGTATCCTCTCTCAGTTCCCATACCTTGAGGCATAGCGGGGCGCCAAGCATGCAAACCCCTACCTTAGCTTTATTTCAGAGTTTGGCCCTGCACTGAGGAGACTGAGTGGTGGCCGGGCTCTAGCCTGGCGTGGGCCATGGTGGGCCTAGGCTGGCCCTTCCTCCCTCTATCTTGACAGGGTTGCCATGGTCATTTTGTGACGAGGGCCCATGTGGTGTGCTGAAGAGAGCTTTGATATCAGAATGAATGCCAGCTCTGCCACTCCCTGGCTGTGTGATCTTGGACAAGCTCTTGAGCCATTCAAAGCCTCAGTTTCCTCATCTATAAAATGGGAATTGCAGTAGTGCCTTCCTCAGAGGATTCAATGAGATCATTTATGTGAAGTACCTAGAATGGTATCCAACACGTAGAGACACTCCACGAACAGTAGCGATCATTGCTATTATAGCTGTCGCCATGCTTTGAGAGAGAGAATTGAGGGGGCCTCGTAGACCCTAGACCCATTTTTGGAGGCTGTACCTGGCCAGTTTCCTCTTCTGTCCTTACACCTCGTGCTTCTGCCCTGTTTGGAGGTGGAGGGAGGAAGATACACGCCACTTCCTGCCTCCCTGTCTTGTCCCATAAGCAGTTGCTGAGAACAGCACAGTTTACACTGGCGTGCACAATGGTCTTTGGGTAAAAGGCAGAAATATGCCTCCTCAGTTTTAAATCCTGTGCTCTGCAGAGCCTCAGCCTGGTGCCCTCAGTGAGGGAAAGCCCCCCATCTCCTCCCACTAACTGGGGACAGATAGCTTTCTTCTTGTGGCTCCTGTGTGACCAGCGCTGGCTGGGAAGGGACGACTGTAATGGCTGATGTTTGCTCACCGCTCCTTGTGTGCCAGGCACGGGGCTAAGGGCTTCCCCCCCTTCACAGCTCGGTTAAGACTCCTGCCACCTCGTGAGGTAACAAGTTTTACCGGCACCTCTGTTTCATAGTCGAGGAGACAGGCTGGGAGAGAGCAACTCACCCAGGACGCAGGGCTGGAAATGGTGAAGCAGGATTTGAACCTCCACTGACGGGCAACCAAGCCCACTCCATATCCTGCCCGATGTGCTCTGTGTTCATTAGGTGGCTCCTAGAAGCTTTGCTGGATTTCATTAAATTCTTGCAGCAGCTTGGTAAGAGAGGTAATGTCGGTTCCATTTTTCATATAACAAAACAGAAACAGAGAGATGTAGCCATTTGCCCAAGCTGGCCCAGCCAGGATTCACATGTTGGTCTTCTTCCTTCTACAGTTCTTGGTCTTTCTTGATATCACTCTTATCCCTCCCCCTGCCACCGCACCCTTGGGTCCTGCACCCAGGGCTAGTTTCCTGGGCAGGTGACCTTTTCACTGGCCCACGGCTCCACAGTCCACAGGGCCCCGCACTTGTTTTAGTGTTCCGCTGTCACCATCTTAAAATTCTTATTCCTTGTTTTTTTGGACAAGGGGCCCTGCATTTTCATTTTGCACTGGGCCCTGCAAATAGTGTGGTCCATCCTGCCTCCACCTGATCAGGAAGGACGTGGCAGGACAGATGCTTACTTCAGATGGTCACAACCTGGAATTCCCACCTCCCTGGCCAGCTTGCTGCCTCCCTTCTGTTTCCTGTCTGCCTTGCATTAACCACTTCAGTTCCCGGATTTCCGGGTTTCTGACTTTTGACCTTTCTGCTCCCAACACCTGTGTTGCCCGATTCCTCATCTTGGTTTCACTTCGTGGCTTGCCCGACCCTCACCTCTGTTTCTGCACAGATTCCTGCCTGGCTGCTTGATCCCAGGGTCCTCGTTTAGCCTCCCTCTGGGGTCCCGCACTCCCGTCTGCAGTGGCCCTGGGGCCTCTCAGAGCATGGCCCTGACCCCTCCTGCCCTGTAACCGTTGTTTGCAGCCTGCATCCGGGTTTTGAGGCCAACAAGCCGACTACAGAGCTGTGTAAATAAGCTTTAGATGTGTCCCTATTTGGGCAACTCTGCAAGTGAAAAATAGTAAGCTAGAATTCCAAGAATGCAGAGCATTTGAAGATTCCTTAGGCAGAGTATCTTACTGTAGCAAAGTGTGTCACTCAGATGAGGAATAAAGAAGTGACTTCACTCCAGGAGGGCCAGCTGTTGAGAAAGCAGCGGATTTGTGCATGACTTCCAGGGTGAAAAAAATGTTTCTGTCTTATTTTATCATGAGGTGACTTTCTTTGAATTTCTTAGAAATGTATGTGTGTGTATTTTTTAATTACTTCACTTTATTTTAAATTAATGTTTCTTATGGCCTTTAGCTAAGTAATAATAATATTGATAGATTTATGAAATTTGGCAAATAAAAATATGGGATGCTCAATTAAATTTGAATTTCAGTAAACTGCAAATAACTTTTTTTTAGTGTAAATATGTCGCACATGCTGCATGGGCATCCTGCATTTTATCTTGTAATTACGGCTGACATTGTACCATGCATGTTCTCCGCTGTAGTATATGAACCCTAGTCAGTAGCCACTGTGTGTTGAATCTCTGCTGTATGCCAGCTGCCTATGTCTCTTATCTCATTTAATCTCCTTTTTTTCCATACCCTTTTACAAATGAGAAAACAGAGGCTTTGAAATGCTAAATCACTCATCCAAAGTCATGTAGCCAATAAGTGAAAGAACCAGGATTTTGACCTTGGTCTGATCCCAAAGCCATATTCTTTCCTAAGCCTTTGCTGCCCCTGCCCCCATGAAATTCTCTGTCTTTTAGAAAACTCCAGAACCCTCTCCCCCACAGCCCCAATACACACACACATCCCTAAAAGGACAGGGATCCCTGTCTGTCAATCAAGAGGAAGCTGATCCCGTGGAAAGCTATTTTTAAAGCTAGAAATCAAAGCTAAAATCCATGGACAGTCCAAGGTGGAGGTGAGGGAGCCTCACATTCAACTGAATCCCCTGTAGTCATCAGAAGATGGCTGGTCATTCTGGGAACCAGACAACCAACAGCAAACCATACCACCGAGGCAGAGCCCTAAAAGGGGAATAAAATCAGATGAAGTGAATTAAAATATAAAAAATTGTAAAGCCCTGAAGACTGTGGGAATGGCCCTAGAAGCAAATATATTAGGCCAGAGTCAGATGGTGCTAGGTAGACCCGAAACAAGCGTGCGCGTGACTGACGTGCAGGGACAGCTCCCCATGGAGCCCAGAGAACATCAATGCAGATTGAGAATCTGGCTCATTTTGTCTGTGTTCGTCCACTCAGGGGCCTCATGGTCATAAAACAGTGGCCAATAGGAAGCTTCATCCTGGGTCTTGGGTATTTTGAAGGAAGATGTTTATGATGCTGGCGGCTGATCACAGGCCCAGTACAATTGTGATCTTTACCATCATTAGTGTTTTTTCCCCCAGCTTTATTGAGATATCATTGACATATAACATATCTAAGTTTAAGGTGTACAGTGTGCTGATTAGATACATGTATATATTACAAAATGATTACCACAATAAGGCTAGTTAACACCTCCATCCCCTCACATAATTATGATTTGTGTGTGTGTGTGGTGATAACATTTAAGATCTGCTCTCTTAACAACTTTCAAGTATATAATACAGTATTGCTAATTATAGTCACCATGCTGTGCATTAGAGTCCCAGATCTTCTTTATCTTCTAGCTGGGAGTTTGTTTTACCATCATTAGTGTTAATTACAGAGTGTTTCCGGTGTTTGTGTTTCATTTTGTGATTGGGGCTCCAGCTCTCTTGTTGTTTTAATTTTAAATTAAATGGCTGGACAGAGTCCTTCCATTGGGCAGCAGACTCAGCTTCAGGGCAGGGAAGGAAGTGGGGACCAGAGCAGGCTACTTCTGTTTCTCATGGATCACTCCTCAGCTTTGCAAAGGGCGGATCTAGGTTTGAATCCTGGCTCAACCAGTTGCCGACCAGGAGACGTTGAGAGAATTGCCGGTAACCTCACAGGAGCTATTCCAAGTTTCCTCAACTGAAAATCGGAATAATAAAACCTCCCTCCCTTAAACTTTGTGAGGGCTCAAAGAGGTGTAAATTTATTTTGCACTATTTGCTAAGTGGTTATCATTATGAAAAAGTCGAGCTTCCCCTTTGAGCAGAGGGCATAGGCCAGGAGATACTATTCTGAATAATCCACTTCAGCATGACTCAGACAGAAGAATCTATGTTAGATGTGAATGCAAATCCACTCTCACCCCTGGATCCTTTTCTACCTGAAATGTGTCTTCTAAAACAGTGTCTTATGTTGGGAAAGAATAGGAACAAATAATCAGTTGCCAAAATATTTCGATCATTTGGGAAGTGTTTCCTTTTAAGAGGAAAAATATTCTGTTAAGCTTAGCGTATATCTCCATTTTTCTAGACCCCTGAGTACACAGAAGTGCCCCGCCCCCCCTTTTTTTTAATATTTATTGAGCATCTCTGCACCATACATGATGCTAGGGAAGAGAGACATGGTGGCCCTGCTTGGCGTGTCATATGTATATTAAACAAAGAGTCACATGAACAAATATATAATTACAGTTGTGGTAAGTGCTATGAAGGAGGAAGTCAGGGTGTGTGTGAGCTCCTCCACCCAGGAAGAAAGGATTTCCTGTGAAAAGCAATTGTATGATAGCAATCTAATGAAGCAAGATGAAACCCAGCGTGGATTAGAAAGGAGAGAGGAGTATGTGACATTTCATATATGTGAAAGACCCCCCTTCATTCCTGGTCAGTGGGCTCTGGGCCAAGACTTATTAAGGGAAATAGTGTCTTCCTTGAACTTCGACTCTATTCCGAGTGAAGACTTGGTTGTGTTAAGCAGCATAGATATCAGCAGCCAGGAATTAAGATGATCAACGTGAAGTATAAGAGTCAGCACCAAGCAGCCCCTGGACACAACCAAACGGAGGAAACTGAGATTGGAATCACCAACTGTGCCCAACATTTAAGAGCTGCATGGGGCAGTAAAGTGATACCAAGAAACCATGTTGGATTGTAGAAGATTTTAGTAGAAGACAGGACTGAATAGTTTCCAGGAGCTTCTAAGACTCTAAACGTGGAGCTGCTCTTCGGGCCATCCTTTCTCTGCTGTGACTCAAAAAGTCCAGAGAGGATGCTCTGCAGCTCATCCACAGCATGGACTTGCTCCAGTGAGAGGATGGGCCCCTATGATCTTCCATTTACAGCTCAACTCTGAGACTCAGCTTTCAGTGGATGCTGGTCTCGAGTCTTTTAATTACGTGCTTTATTTTTTGGCAACGTGCCTTTTTTTTTCTCCCAACTTGTGGTATTGGTCAAGTTGTTATGAATACTGAGGAATGAATCTCACCGTTCATTCAGAGCTCTCTCCTGTGAGAAAAGGAACAAATGCTCAAGCTTCATGCTAGTTTCCCCATCTTTATCTCTCAGTCCACGTGAGATGGTTTTGTTGGCACTATCATAGATTGGGATCAATCCCCAACCTAGTCTTCAGTTCATCTTGCGTTTTAGGACAGCGTAAAGCTGTAGTCGTGAATCATGCCCCGTCTGTCACCAAAGCTCTTAGTTGATCTCATTCTCCAGTGGTTGTGGAGAATACAGTAGAGGTGGTGGTGATGGGGAAATTCCATCTTTTAAGCAAGAAAAGATGGACAGTTTCATGGCGGATTTTTATTTTTCAAATGGGTATTTGAACTGTCATGATTTAATGGCATCTGTTTAATGGCTTTTGCTTCTTTGTTTTATAGAAACAAACAATCACCGCTGTCAAAAAAGAGGTAATTAGTCTCCCAGTTGCGGGGAAGTTTGATTTTAAATCCGCTAACAAATTATATGTACTTTGGCATTATGCTCTGTACTCAGAATGAAATGAAAACCATGTGTGATGTTCAAACAATTGTTTCCCAATTAATGGACGGTGCAGAATGACAAAGCATCTTTTTTGTAAGATCTGAATGGGGCTGATGCTGAGACTCAGGATCTGAAATGCTCCCAGAAGGCACAGATCTGAGGGATGTGGGAGCCAGTGCTGCAGACTGTCTGCTCCCCACCATGGCTGTGCTCCTACACTTACAGGGCTGTTCAGAATCTGTCCAGGGTGGTATGTTACCTGTTTGGCAAATCTTGTATCCCGGGCCCTGGGATAGACAAAGCCTGGGTAAGACAGAGCCCTGGGAAGCATTGGCCATTGAGGTTAGCTCTGCTTCTGGCAGAGGCACGTGAGGGAAAAGCTAAGGATCTATCTCCATGTCTTGGTTTAATGCTGCTTAGAATTTTTTTTTTCAGTTGATGCCTTTTCTTAGACTAACACGTGATGAGTTAAGGAGACCCCTAATTTGGAGTTCTGGGTCACCTGTCTACTGTGGGCCTGCACCCTCTTGGTACTGAGGTGGCTGACTTGAAGGAATGGAATGGGGTGCTATGATGGTTAAATGGCTTCTGGTTCTGGAGGCCATATGTAAGTGTCAGTGTTATTGACACTCAAGGGTGAGGAAGTTGGACGTTTTCTAACAACTGTGTCTCTTCCAGATCATGTATTACCAGCAGGCCTTAATGAGGTCCACGGTGAAGTCCTCAGTGTCCCTTGGAGGGTATGTGCCTAATGTCTTGGTCTTGCTGAGGTTTGAACAATAGGTGGACGAGAGGAGAACTTCTGCTTTAAGGCAAACTTGAAAGTCATAGCCTGACTTAAGATCCTAAAGGATTCTGAGGGACAAGAGCAGTGTCTTACGGGTGAAGTTCCTAGTTCTTCTCTCAGTGTGAGTCTCCAGGTCTCATCTTGGATTAGGCAAAATCGGGGGCGAGTGAGGTTCTATAGAAGTCTGTCATCTTTCTTGGAATCCACTAACGAGTGGATGGAGACGATGGGAAGAGTTGAAAGTTCACAGACCGCACCCTGTGGGGATCCACGATAGCCTGTGTTCTTGTCATTACTCACTCAAATTTATTAGGGATATGTGGGTTATGTTTACTGGTTCAATGTACTGTTAAAATGTCCATCATTAATCTTTGATTTAAAATCCAATTAGGGTAAATTGGAAATTTATGTTTGATTGATTGAATATTCTGGCTACCTTGATCCATTCCCCCATAGGACATTATTTTGGAGACAGAGAGGGTTCAGTGCTCCCCGAATGTAAACAGTTATACTTTTGAAATGTGGAATTCATTTTAGGACCACCTTGCTGGCTCTGGGATTTTTCTGCACAGTGAAAAGGGACCTGGCTGATTCCTGGGGATGCATAACGTGACTAATCGTTTACTCTGACTGTGTGAGAACTCGGGTGCTGGAACTGACGGAGACTGAAGATGCCGTGTTTCGTCCATTGCCTTTCTTCTCATCCTGTTAGGGGTTAGGTTCTTGTAAAAACCTTCATATATCTTTTTACATCTTCCCAAATCCCTAGTTTGCAAAAATACCGCCTGCCCGAGAAAATGCACCCTGACCTCACTCACACTTTTCAGCGACTCGTGTCTGCTGCTGCTGAGCCTGGACACAGATGAGAGTGCACCGGGCACTCAGTGGACACCCACTTTGGGTTATAATGATACTCATTGTTCTGTGATAACATCAAAACTGTCTACTCTGATGTTCCAGAAACCCAGCTTCATGAAACCAAACAGAAAGGGCATTGAAGGAGATTCAGAGGCTACTGGATACTTCCTAGACCACTTTCCAATTTTTATTTGTCTCAGAGCCTCATTACTGTAATTTTGACATCATTAGTGTTTGGACCTGTGGGCCAGTTTTTTTTTTTTCTTCTCTTCAGCGAGTCTGCTGTAAAGGTCTAACTGAAGAATAAGAGAGTCTTGAGAGAAATGAAGCCAAGGGGATTGAGTCCTGCACAGAATGCACCCAGTGCTCTGGTTTATCCCTAGGGCATCAAAATGCTGTGGCTGTGGGCAGACTTTGTGGCAGGCGTCTTATGTGTATACCGTGGATGCAATACCCCACCTATGGGGTGGAGGCACGGCAGGTTTTTCCAGACTGCCCAGACACCAGGAAAAGCGTTGACTCAGAAGGTCTAACTCAATAGAAGGAATTAGTTCTTGCCCACATTTGTGAGTGTGGGATTCACACCTCAATGAGACCATAGGTTTTGAATAATGGGTCTGAGTTCGCAAACCTAGGCCTTAGCCTGACGAAAGGTGGAACCCTATGAGACAGCAGAATCTCAGTGAGTCCATGGCAACCTCGTGCTTCCAAGATGGTGCCAAGACACCTGTTTGAACACATGCAAACTGAGTCGGCTTTGAATTTGGAAAACTCATGATAAAATGTAAAGGGGCCATATTCTTATGAAATAGGTACAGAGATATTGCAAAGGGACTGGGTTTGGAGACAGCGTTTCGTTTCACGAGTAGAATAGGGACAGATCTTGTGAATACCTGCCCATCTCGAGGGCTATTAGAGCATTTTTCTAAGAAGACAGTAATAAGTATGTAATCAAGTTGATAAAGGAAAAGGAGGACAGGCTGGTCAATCAACCCAAACATTGATTTAGCCTCTTGGGCGTTGAACTTCTAAGAAATCGTTTTCCATTTGCTTTTCAGGATCGTCAAATACAGTGAGCAGTTTTCATCCAATGATGCCATCATGTCAGGCTGCCTCCCTAGCAATCCTTGGATAACAGATGACACCCAGTTCTGGGATTTAAATGCCAAATTGTATGTATTTGATATATTGGGGTTTTTTAAAACAGATTTTTGAGTTATAATTAACATGCCATACAATTCACCCATTTAAAGTATACAATTCAATGGTTTTTACTGTATTCATAGAGTCATGCAACCATCACCACAGTCAATTTTAAAACATTTTCATCACCCAATTAAGAAAGCTGTACCATTTAGCTACCCCCCGCCAATACCCTTCTAGTCCTTGGCAACCACTAATCTACTGTCTGTCTCTTTGGATTTGCCTATTTTGGACATTTTATATAAATGGAATCAAGCTGCATGTGGTCTTTTGTAACTAGCTTCTTTTACTTAGTATAATGTTTTAGGTTCATCCATGTTGTAGCATGCATCAATGGTTTGTTCCTTTTTATTGCTGAGTAGTATTCCATTATATGGATATACCACATTTTGTTTACCCATTCTTCAGTTGATGGACATTTAGGTTGTCTCTGCCTTTTAGCTATTATGAATAATAGTAATTATGCTGCTATGAACATTCACGTACAGGTTTCTGTATTGACGTATGTTTTCTTTTCTCTTGGGTGTATACCTAGGAGTGGAATTGCCAGGTCAAATGGTAACTCTTTGTTCAACAATATATTGTTTTTGAAAAGAAAACGGTCATCTTTATGGCTTTGCATATTGGTATCTGAGTAGAGTCGGAATAAGTTCCCGGAGGGCGGGGCCGTGAGCTTGCCTTGGCAATTACACCACTCGCTCCTAGGCTCTGTTGGTGAATTTTGAACAGTTACTGCTGCTAACTGGGCCTGCATAAATCTCTTGTTTGGAAGAGGGGCAAGGGCAGCAATGCCGAGGGAGAGTCCAAGCTAGCAAGGAAGGAAGAAGAGAAGGGTCTAGATGTCAAGTCAGAGGGAAAGGTAGAACGGCGGGGGTGGGGAAGGGGCTGGTGTATGTGTGTAAGACCACACTTAGGTCAGCACCAGGGCATCCCCACCTGAGCCGTGAGGAACATAAGGAACTTACAGGTAGCACAGATCAGCCAGGTAAGCGGGCAGAACTGGGAGCCCTATCGCCTGTTCACACCCCTGCTCTGGGCAGCTGCGGGGTTACGGAGGGCCTCATCTGGAGTTTGGGGTCCCTCATCTGCCAGGGTCAACTGCAGAGCTGAAGACTCTAGAACCACCTTCTGGGGAGTCTTCCCTCCCCCTCTGCAGGCTCCAGTTATTAGGATGGTTTTCTGGAGCCTGTGCCTGTCTCCCAGTGTGTCAGGTAAGAGAGGTGAGTCTTCTTGTGGACAAGGATGTACAGAATTCGGCTTTCCATGGAGGAGAAGGCAGGGCCACATGGCCAGGAAACGGGTTGTCCTGGGAGGGTTTGGGAAGAAGATATGGACAGCTGCTGGATTTTAAATGAAATGGAGAGTGTGGTATTGAAGCTTGAGGTAGAGATTTGCTGGTGAAAAGAAGAGGGGTGCTGTTTTGTGTAGGATCCATCATCAGAGGGGACTGGGTGGATGCCAAATGAATGCCCCCCTGTAAACGGGAAGCCTTGTTCTTCAGGGGTTAGATTCTAGAGCAGTATTAAAGTTACCCGGGAAGCTTAAAAAAACAAGCAAAAACCAATGTCTAGCCTCTACCCCCAAAGCCTCCTTTGTGATTGGCCTGGGTTACCCCGTCACCCCACAGTGGTTTTTAAAAGCTCCCAATGATTTTAATGAGCAGCCAGCATTCACAGGACTGGTTCAGAGCTTTGGCTCCCAGAGTGGGTCTTGGACCAGCAGCGTCAGTGTCCCTGGGGAACGTGTTAGAAATGCAAATTCTTGGGCCCCACCCGAGACCCCTACTGAATCAGAAACTCAGGATGGGACCCAGCAATCTGTGTCTTCATGAGTCTTCCAGGTGATTCTGGGGCACACTGAAGTTGGCACACCACTGTTTTGCTCCAGGCTCTGCTGCTTTTTGTGTGAGCCTGGGCAAGTACTTAACCTCTCTGAGCCTTGGTCGTCTCAGACATAAGGTGGAGATGGCAATATCCAGCTCGCAGTGTTCTCTTAAGGATCCAGTGATGTATGTGTAAGGCACAGTGCTTCACGGATGGCGACACTCCGTGAATGGTGGCTGTTAATGTTACTGCGATATTCTTACTGTTTCATGCTGTTGTTGTGGAAAGTGTAAACCTGCTTGGCTGACTTCAGATCCGTAGACGTGAATTGTACCCGGTCAGAGTTCTGGCCGCTACATCAGTGGGAAACGTGGTGTCATGGACTTGGAAACCTTTGTCCCAAAAGGGCCATGTTGGGTTACAGAGAATTTCATTAGGAATAGGAGGAAAACCACCTATTTTCCTGATTTTCTGGAATGTGAGACCTCAGCTAGCTGGGCTGGAATGTCCTTCCTGGGATCAGGGAGACCTTTCAAAACACGGGAGTGGAGTGTGACTTGTATCTTAGAGGAAGCTCTGGGAGAGGGTGCCTAGGTGATAAGTAGGGCTTCCCGGGGGTGCGTGGCCTGAGGCAGGTACAGGAAGAGCCACCAGATGTCCTCTGTTCCATGGTGAAGGGGCAGCTGTGTGGTGGGCAACAGGTGGAGGCCACAGTACCTGTCACCACTGCTGTTCTGGAATTCTCTCCTGGTCTGGTGTGGCAGCCTGACTCTCCGTGGCCTGTCTCCACAGGCCTGGAGGAGGCATCTGTGTTCTTTTGCCCCAAAGGCTACGGGAGTGGCTGGAGTGGGAGGCCCTCCCTGTGGGCGTACTTCTCATCTTTGGGGTGGCCAGCTCCTGATGTGAGCCCCCGGGGACTTGTCCGAGGCTGCATCTGCCTAGCAAGTGATGACTTGGGTTGTACGTTTGTGCATGGACGTGGAGCGGGGGGAGGATTGGGTTGAGCCCTGGGCTGTGGGACAAATGGAGGTTAGTGGGGGCTAGAGCCCCCCACCCCCACCCCAACCCCTGCCACCGCCCGGCTCAGCCCTCCTCGCATTGAGGGTCTGGTGCATTTACAAATCATCGTTCTTGCAGGGTGGAAATCCCAACCAAGATGCGGGTGGAGCGATGGGCCTTCAACTTCAGTGAATTGATCCGAGACCCCAAGGGTCGACAGAGCTTCCAGTACTTTCTCAAGAAAGAATTCAGTGGTGGGTCTTTGATTTTTTTCAATAAACTTTTTACTTTTAGGAACACTCCTGTCCTGTCGGGCAGAGGGTTTCAAGGACTGCTCAGCAGATATTTTCACAGCTTTGCTCGTGCATCCTCTTAAACAGGCCCTTTATAGACCTCTCCTTTCCATGGGTTCCAAGAAGTCCCACAGGCGTCTGCTCTCACAGTCCACGTTAGCATCATTCACGTTTCCAAGGGCTCCATCTCCTCTGGGTGTCCTCACTTCATGTCACCAGCTCCAGAGCTCCTGCATCCCCTGCCACTAAGGGCAGCTCCTCAGGGAAACTCGACAAGAAAGGAAGCAGAAAAAAGCTTCTCTTTTTGTCTCACCGCCTGGTTTTCTTCAGCTCAGTGCTTCTCTACCCTGGCTGCACACTCAGTTCACTTGGGGATATTTTAAAACCTGTTTGCCTGGCTCCCATCCCCGGAGGTTCCTTTTTGATTGGTTTTGGGGGGAACCTCCCCAGGTGCTTCTAATATACCACTGCCGCAGCTCCTGAGCTGCTTCCTTCGGGGTCTTAGGAGGGTGCGGATTTTAATGGGATGGGTAGGGCCACACTTTCTACCTTGTCTCTGGATGGCTTATCATGGGAGGCACTTGCGACTTCTTAAGCAAATTGCACTGAGGAACATCTGGGAAAACTGAGAAGCCAGAGTAGAACCAGTTTCATTAGGCTGAGCCTTCAATTGACTTCACCACCTTTGCTGAAACACTTACTTTTATGGGACCTGTTTGCTTCCTTACTGAATCCCCGGCCCTGGGGAGCATCACGTTCAAGGCTCAAGGCTCAGCTGCTTACTACCCAAGACCCACTTGCCTGTGGGGTTGCTCTGGAAACTAATCCCATGGGACATGCCGTTAGCCCATTTGAGTGATGCAGCACATTATATTACAATAGGGACTCTTGAAAATCCTTCTCTCTAATCAAGCCTAATTGCCATGATGTAATAAAACCCAGAAAAAACGGATGGAAAGGGAAGTGTTCTTAGCGCGGGGCCAGAAGCAACTGGCGAATGAGTGGTTAGGGTGCCATCTAGTGGCAAAGTGACAAACCACACCCTGAGCCTATCCCACCTACACATTAGTTAGTAACAGAGAATCCATGAAAAAGATTTCCCTCCATTCTTAAAAGAGTACTGTCGGTGATATCCTCATGAGCGTCCCTAGGCTTCACGTATGAACAGGGCAGATGAATCATGAGTTTATTTAATTAAAATTTTTAATTGAGCTATAATTCGCATACCATATAATTTGCCCTTTTAAAACATACAGTTCAATGGTTTTTATATATTCACAAAGTTGTGCAACCATCACTACTATATAATTCCAGAACATTTTCAACATCTCAAAAAGAAACCCCTTACCCATTAGAAGCCATTCTCTATTCCTCTGTTCCCCACTTCCTCCCTCCGCACCAGTCGTGGGCAACTACTAATCTACTTTCCATCTTCATAGATGTGCCTATTCTGGATATGTGATATAAGTGGAATAATGCAATATGTGACCATTGTCTTATTTTGCTTAGCATAGTATTTTCAAGGTTCATCCACGTGGTAGCACGTAAAGTGCTTCGCTCCATTTTATGGCCAAATATTCTGTTGTATGGCTATACCACATCTTGTTTATCCGTTCATCAGTTGGTGGACATTTGGGTTGTCTCCACCTTTTGGCTACTGTGAATAATTGCTCATTTAGTTTTAACCCTAAGCAATTAATCGTCTTTTGCATGGGGAGGGGGCCTGCAGTCCACTTGATGTAAGAGGATTGGCAGTCACTAAGAGCATCGCCGGCCTGTTTACTCCTGCCTGTGATCTGAGTCCAAAGAACACCCTGAAGAGGAATGGCCTGTGTAGAGTTAGGGGACGGATGTCAACTAGTTTAGAATTGTGTAGCCTTTTCCAGTCTGCAGTACCTGGGAGCTTTGCAAAAAATGCTATAAAAGGAGAGGAGGGGATGCTCTTGTTCATGTCTCCACATCACAGCATTCTGTGATTTATGTATACACATACACACATGCACACATACATGCACACACATGAATACAATGCACACACATACACACATGGGCACGTACATACACACACATACGTGCACACACACCCACACCACATACAGGCTCTTGCTCTCCCACTGGTGTGACCGTCTTTATTTTCTCAGGCAAAAATTGCCACCTGGGATGGCTGTGCCAAGGCATTCGCAGTGTACTTAGGTGCTGGGGAAATGGGTTAGAGAACTTCAAGCTGGAAGGGAATGAAGTTGTGAGGAGTCTAACTTTCCTTCTGGGCCCGGAGGAGCAGAGTCGCTCTGGCTCAGGTGACCCTCTGTTAAGTGGCCCCGTGGCCAGGCTGCCCTGAGAGTCGGTCGTCAGCATTGCTGCTTGAGCAGCCTCTCTGTAAGCAGCTGGCATATGCCCTGTGAGGGGCTCTAACAGTTGGGGTCTCTGTGCACAAATAAAGGAGGCAGAAGTCATGCACAGTGATTGAGCATGAGCAAAGTAAACAGGGGCCTTCGTGAAGAAAACCTGTTGCATGGCGGCGCATGTTTACAAGCCTAATCGTGTGTGGCCTTGTTCAAACAATATCTGCTACGGCCAAATTCTGGGACAGAAAAAACGTGACAGCCTCTGGGGGTTGATATGAGCTCTGGCCTGTGTATCGTTGGGGAAAGAGCCGTGTTCACAGCAGCCACGTGTGGCTGCAAACATGGTGGCTGCTGAGTTCATTTCAGAGAACACGTGTGGAGTGCTTGTTCGGTTAACAGTGCTCTCCCGGGCCCTGGCAGTAAGTCGTGGGTCCTTCTCACAAGGAGTGTTTTGACCGACCTCACAACGTACTGTGGCTTGTTCTCCAGAAAGGAAGATGTTCACCGTGCCGGGGAACTGAGTCCATCCCAGCTGACCCATTTCTTCTCTTTCCTCTTTTCTTCTCCCAACTTGTTTCCTGTCTGTCTGCTGTCTCCGTGGACCCCCTCCTGCCACGCAGGGGAGAATCTGGGATTCTGGGAAGCCTGTGAGGATCTGAAGTATGGAGATCAGTCCAAGGTCAAGGAGAAAGCAGAGGAGATTTACAAGTGAGGATTAGCCAGACTGTTGGAGGATCCTCCGCTTGGGTCCCCACTGGCCACCCCTTTGCGTGTGAGGTGGGGATGGAACGGGAGGTACCACCCTCCTCGAGTCAGCCTCAGTCGCTGCCCCTGTCATGCTTGGAAAGGCTTGGGGGTCCTCTGAAGAAAGCCTGGTGAGGCACATCATAGGATTCCCCTGCTCCTAGGGGATGTGCTAAGGAGTTTAAAAAGCCAGCTGCCCTAGGGGGCTGGCCCCATGGCCTGGTGGTTAAGTTCAGTAGGCTTCTCTTTGGCAGCCTGGGTTCAATTTCCCAAGCTTGGACCTCCATCACTCGTCAGTGGCGATGCTGTGGCGGTGACCCACATATAAAACAGAGGCAGATTGGCACAGATGTTAACTCAGGGCGAATCTTCCACAAAAGGAGGAGGATTGGCAACAGATGTTAGCTCAGGGTGAATCTTCCTCAGCAAAAAAAAAAAAAAGCCAGCTGCCCTGTATTATAGCCCGAGATGATTTGTCTTTGACTAAACCTTCTTAGGGCTCCTGAGAGAGGTGTGTGTGTGTGAGAGAGAAAAGAAAGAAAATAGGTGAGATGGGAAAACCTATTCCCCAGGCCATCTTAGAGAAGTGAGGACCATGAGGGCAGGGAGGTCCCCCGAGTGTCTGGGACAGGGAGCCCAGCTTGGGGTACAGATGTGGACCATCTCTTGTTTTTCACTGAGTGGCTCTGGGCCGCGCTTGCTCAGTGTAGCAGTAAGTCCGTCCTCCTCCACGCCTGGCTCTCCTCCAGATTACCAAGACCGAGGGTGGTTCTCCTGATGGCCGGGTAGAGGACAGGGGAGGTGTGATGAGACCACCGGGCTGTTGAGGTGCGGAGCTGCTGACACTTGCACCCATCCCCTCCCCCCCAGCCTGGAGGGTGCTCTGAGCTTGGTGTGGTGACATCCCTGCTGGCCCTTCTCTCTGCACCAGCCACAGTGGACACCCGTCTTGGTCTCTGAGGCCCAGTGCATTTAGTTCCTACTCGTAGACTTAGCTGTAGTTCTCTGAGACCAAACACCGTGCTGGGAGGGAAGCAGCCCTCCACAGCCACCGGACTGGCGCTGAGCTTCGGGCAGTGAGCCAGATGCCTGCCCCGCCCCCTGAGCACTTAGCCTTTTGTTCTCTTGCGTCCGTCCTTCTCTTGGACTCAGAATGGACCATCCCGGTTTTCAGAGAGGCGCTAACACCACTGCAGGGAGGAGCTTGAGCTCCATCTCCGCATACTTAGGGGCTCCTGTACTTTCCCAAAAGTGTGCCCACCTTCTCCCCCAGGGAGGGACTCTGCACACCAAGAGAAGTGGGGGTGAAGGGAGGTTGTTGTTCCAGGAGGGTCCCGTGACGTCCTTCCCCGGAATGATGGTGCCTGACGGCCTCACCCGTGATGACACACGCACGACTCCTGATTCCACAAATCTGCCAGGGAACTTCCTGCCTCCACCTTCACAGCAGCTCCTCCTTCCCCAGGCTCCCCAGTTACAGAATCTTAGTCTGAATTCCAGAATTTTAATGTACGGTTGGGAGTGTGGCAAAATATCCAGGGGAGTACTTCTAACCCCACAAGGACTCAGAATGGGAAATTGCAGGGAGCCCCGAGGGCCCGAGATCCCAGCTTGACCCACAGGACTCAGGAAGCGTGGCCGAGCCTGGTTCTCACTGGGGCCAGTGGCAAGGATGCTCAGGTCATCAAACCTCGGGACGCTGGGATTAGGGGCTGCCTCCCAGCTCAGCATTTGAGATTCATCACCCCACACGTCTAGACTGGGCCAAGGGGGAACAGAGGCCGCAGAACACCTGTTTGGAGGTGTCCTTGCCTGGTTCCAGGTGGGGCCCAAATCCTGCTAAATAAGTTGGAGACTGGATTCTTCACCCTAATGGCTAGGGCTTAATCCAACCTGGATTACCTAACCCGTCTTCTGCTCTCTCTATTAGAGATTGGGAACACCAAAGTTAAAATATTCACATTCCCAATACTAGCATGCCTGCTTTCCTGCTTCTAGGAAATGTTGCTTGACAGCCTGTTCAAACTCTTTGGCGTTTCCTAAAAAGGGACCGCTTTTATCCCGATGACCTGAGCCATGTCCAGCCCTCCCTCCCAAGCAGCTGTGAACTTTTCATTAGCCAGCTTGGTTTAGCTAGTTTCGCTGACGTTTTCCTCCCTGGCCCAGGCTATTCCTGGCCCCAGGGGCGAGGCGGTGGATCAACATAGACGGCAAAACCATGGACATCACCGTCAAGGGGCTGAGGCATCCCCACCGCTACGTGCTGGATGCTGCGCAAACCCACATCTACATGCTCATGAAGAAGGTAGGTGGGGTCTGTGCCGAGGATACTCGGGGGCCAGGAAGCCCTTCCCTCCCCCAGTACCTGGAAAGTTCCTTACCTGTGGGAGAAAGGAAGATAATACGTGGTTACTGCTTTGCTGGTGTTGGGATGCTTGTGTCTTCCACGTGTCCTGTGCTGGAACCTCCTTGAGCCCCCAGCTCACTGGCCAGGGAGGACCACCTGCAGAAGCTGTATGGATTCTTACGGGCCTCTGTCTCTGCAGTCATGGTACAGGCAGTAATGACATTGGTCATTGGTACGCAGACAACCCACGAGGTTGGCATCGCTTCTCCAGAGTCCAGTAGTTTGCCCAAGCCCTCACCAGAGGTGGAGCTGGGGTTCAAACTTGGGCTGCCTGAGTCTGAAGGCCAAGCTCTTAGTCACTACCGTAGAATGGTGGCAGTTCTGGTGCCTGGCCCTAAGCAAATATAACATGGGGGGGGTTTAGTATCTGAAAGAGAAACATTCGGTGTGACTATGGAAAAACCCTGTGAGAATTCAGCTTGGCTTCTAGATTATTAATAAAAAGTGAACATGGTGAACTTTTTCCAGGAAATTGTTAAAAAAAAAAAAAAAAGGGAACCTGAAAGAAAATCAGTCAGTTTCTTAAGAAATTAGAATTTGAGGCTCAGAGTTAGCCTTAGACAAGATGTCTAGTGTGGCTCCTATTTGGTGGCATCCCCAACAAGACTTTCTTCAGTAGCTTCAACTTCTCACATAGCAATTATTTCTTTTATGGCCAAGTATCTCTAGAAACTTCATTTATGCTGTGGGTTTGCGCAAATGGCCAACTTCTATTAGCTTCTCGATTTTATATTTTATTTAGTCTTTTATGTGTATTTCGTTATAAAGAAATGTTTTTACTTAACTTTTAAAATATGCAGTAATTTAGAATTTTCAGCAAGCCAGATGAGCCATTTTTTCCTACTATTTGTTTTTCATCAGTGAGGTTTCTCTGTGTTTACCGTAAAAGAAAATTCACAGCAAGTTTTCTTTAATAATGATCTTCTTTAATGTATTTGAAAATACATTTTGATTCTTAAAAATGTGGTTTTCATGCAATCTTTTAGGGAGATCCCCAGGGAAGTCAGCTGCTAGCCAGGACAAAACAGAGTCCCGGGTAACGTAAGAAAAGAATGATATATATGCTTATTGGACTCTGTGTCACTCTAGGCCATGTCGTATGACAGTAAACTCAACATGACCCAATGGTTCCATAATCCTTATTCCTAGACTGTCTTCTAGTTCTCACTTAGTCTTTAGAATGGTACCATTTCAATAAATTTAAAAAGATGTTCTCAATTTGTTGTAGAGAAATTCTCACAGTTGTCGCTGTGGGCTTCATCTCATATTTGCTGTGACTAGAGTTTTCAGTTGGCTTGGAAGTAGCTGGTGTTCTTCTCTGAACCTGCCCAGGATCCCAGGAAATATCCACACGAGAGGAGTCTGAGGCTGGGTCTTTTGTTTTTGTTTTTGTATTTTCTTGCCTTTATACCCAGATTCAGGGCAGAAAGGGATGTTAGCGGGCTTCGAAGTGGGCTCCATGCTCACGCCTGTTCATTTTCCCTGGAAGAAGGTTTTGGGTGGTAGAGGTTGGACACAGGTGTCTTCTTGTCTCATGCCTGCCTCACTGGAACCCCAGGTGGATTTTAGTGTGAGGGCTGTAGACCGTGGTTCTCTAACCTCTAGTGCAGCAGAATCGCCTGGAGGCCTATTAAGACTCAGATTGTCCCACCCCAGAGTTTCTGAGTCAGTAGGACTAGGGCTGGCCTGAGAATGTGTATTTCTAGCCAGTTGCCAGGTGAAATTGATGCTGTTGGTCTGGGGGCCACACGTGAGAACTGTTGCTTCAGACACACACAGAACACCTTTCACACAAGGAGACACATTCACTTAACTTCGCCGTCTGGCTGCCGAGAGAGGGCTTGAGAATGGCAAGTGC
This sequence comes from Equus quagga, assembly GCF_021613505.1. Classification (NCBI taxonomy): domain Eukaryota; kingdom Metazoa; phylum Chordata; class Mammalia; order Perissodactyla; family Equidae; genus Equus; species Equus quagga. The sequence continues at coordinate 104,018,806 of NC_060277.1, read as the reverse complement.
ATTTGTTTGATTTGACACTTTCCCTCTCGTAATTACTGTTTTTCTCTTGTTCCCACTAGGATTCTTATGCTCGCTATTTAAAATCTCCAATCTATAAGGAAATGCTGGCCAAAGCTATTGAACCTCAGGAAACCACCAAGAGAAGGCAAGTGGAACGGTCTGTAATTGCTGGTTGCCTGCTGTTTTGTTTACAGAGAAGTGAGCGACTCTTTCAGCCTAATGGCCGTGATTGAGATATTTGCATGATGAAAATATTGAGGACTGGGAAGTACTGCTTAGGGTATGATTGTCTCATTGGCTTCATAATGCCCTGAAATCACCCTAGCAAGATTTCCTTAGTAATTACTGCCAGTAAGTTTTGTTTCCGTAATGCTGGTTTGAAAGACTTTTGATTATCAGACCGATCATTATCCTTATCACAAATAGAAGCGTCTTATTGGTTTTTCAGTTGTTACACTTCACCTCCCAAACTGATGTATGGGAATTAATTTAGCCACGTCCTCATATCCTTGCAACATCCTAAGGAATAGCAGATTGCACCCCAAGAGAAAGTGGTAGACTGTGTGGGGAAACGACAATGACGTTCTAAGTATCCTGCCTTTTAACTCGCTGGTTCTCATCTTCCTTGTGGGAGATGTGGATCATCTCATCTGGCTGAGCCCTTGGGCAAAGGATGAAATAATGTTCTGAAAGGCAATTTGAACTCTTTTTTTTTGGTGAAAAAGAAAACTCTATAGGGTTTGAAGATTCAAAAGAGTAACCAAATGACAGCTTGAGCAGGACGTGGGACATTGGCGGAGGTTTCCCCAGTGCCAGCACATGTCCTATCCCCCCGTGGTTCATAAATGTTCCCCTGTGTGCCAGCTCAGCCCACGCTGGGCTCTTTTCCAGCATCCCCAGTCAGTTCAAAGGAGGGTGGTTGGACCAGAGCCTTTATCAAAGGAGCTTTAAAAAAACCTCCAGCTTGGTTTCATTCTTGAGGATAATGGCCCCGTGGGGAAAAGAAGAGAAAGGACGTCTTTGTGGTGCTGTTCTTCTAGCTTACCTGGTAAGGGAGTTCAGTGTCCCTGGGGACTTGAAAGCTTCTCCTTTAAGCCACAAGAAAGGGCCGTAATAGCTCCGTAAGTCCTGCCAGAAAGTAGGGGGAAGGGAGGGCAGTCTC
>NC_060277.1:103995959-104017634 GCF_021613505.1 Equus quagga | reverse complement strand
AGCTCCGTAAGTCCTGCCAGAAAGTAGGGGGAAGGGAGGGCAGTCTCGTACTCCTCTCTCCAGATCAGTTGGGGCAGACCTGAGAAATCAGCCGGGATCTTCTCCCAGGCACCCCGGGGGCTTTGAGTGCTGTGCTGGCGCTAGACCACAGGGGCAGCGCTGGCTTTGGGGTGGGGATTGAGGTCTGGCAATGTCACTGCTACTGTGATTGAGAATGCACGTGTGAATGCTTTTGTGAAGTGTGAAACCTGGCCTGTAAACACATGGGTATTGCAGTGGGGGTGGGTTTGTTCCATGGCTTGCAGATATAAGGCAATGTATAAAACTTAATTTTTCCAGAACAAATTAAATTGAGCTCCAAGCCCCCTTCCCTCCCCCCACTTGGCAGGGCTGTTGGGAGACCCAAAATCCAGCATGACATACTGTCGGGGAGCCTTCTTCCTCCCTAGACTTCTAGGGCCTTATGTTGTCCAGAAATATGGGGACTTCCTGGGTTTTAAGTCTACCATTGCTGCTGAAATGCTTGTTTTCCAAACCTGTGGGTGGCCTGGCTGCTCACCATCACCTGTATCATTCACTCACCTGGAGCTTGTCCTAACCCCCAAGGCCATGATAGAGAGAGTTTGGTCCCAGGAATCCATGTTTGGCTTCTGTAGAAGGTTCTGACTTATCCGGTACATGCACACAGTACCACCAACTCACCAACCCTCAGGCTCTTCCCCCCTTTCTGTGCTCATTGAGCCTGGCCATCTTGGACAGCCCAGCTCTCTCCCTCCTTCTCAGAACCTTGGCTTTTGAAAACAAATGCTCCAACTCTCCCCTGATGCAAGAACTCTGGGCTTCCAGTACCCTAACCTTTCTCGCCCCTTCTTTCAGGAAGAGCCTATAGGAAGTTAAGATGACAAATTGATTTCTAAACATTGTAGAAGGTATGTCTGTAATCGTCATCATCCAAGCAGCTTCCTGTGCCTAGCCTAAAATCTGATGGCAGTTGGGACTTGCTGTGGGCCCATCCTCCAAGGTGGGGGAGAAAAGAGCTGAGGTTGGACATGCGTATGAGGACCCCACTTGAGGTTCACGGGAGAAAGAGGGAACAAGTCCCGATTCTGGCCTTCCAGCCCTGCCTCCCACCAGGTGTTACAGTGTCATTGTTGGGCAAGCAGTGTAGCTTTCCGCCAACTGCCGATCCTGTCCTTCCTTCCAGCTCCGGCCTCCCATTTATGCGGCGGCACCTGCGCTCCAGCCCGAGCCCTGTCATCCTGAGGCAGCTGGAGGAAGAAGCCAAGGCTCGAGAAGCAGCCACTACGGTGGACATCACCCAGGTCATGAGCAAGCTGGACCGTAGGAGCCAACTCAAAAGAGAGCTGCCTCCTAAATAAATCTGCGATTCTGGGCGGGGTGGGGTGGGGTGTGCACTTGGGAGAGGCAGACAAAGAAAGGCAGAGTCAGAGTCTAGAGGATTCCCTTCCCCATTAGTGGGGCGGTGGGGTAGCCAGGTTCATCCCATCTTCCTCTGACCCCCGTCATGGCAGACTTCCCAATACCACAGCAACTAGTGCTGGTTTTCCCGCTAACTCACCAACGGACACGGTCGGCAATGGTGGGGGGAGGTCACCTGACTCAGTTGCTGTGTGACACCTGTCTTACCTTTGGGAGTTCTTGTAGTGACAACTGTAGAGAGAACAGGCTGCCTTGTGTGCCACCATTTGCTTTGGAAAATTAAAGAGAAGGCCTCTCCCCACCCCCGAGGCGTAGTTGTTTCAGGTGTTTGTTTAAAATAGCTTACTGAAGCTCCTCATCCCATCGCTGCGGTTTAGACTCTGCTTCTAAAGCAGTCTGAGATCCTGTGGGGGCGAGTTGCAGGGTTTCCCTAAAGATGCCCTTCCCCCGGACTCCTTGGTCGCCGCTGCCTGGAAAGGCCCTGCTGAGACATTTTCGTTTCAGCTTGTTCTTAGTCACAGGTATTGAGGGCTGGTGGGCTCTCTCCTTCCATCTCGTCTCCTCATCCTCTTATTCATGCTGGGGCGATAGGGAGCTTATAGGAATGAATGACTCAGGCCTGAGGCCTCCAGAACGGTCAAGGTGAAGTGGCCTTCTGAGAAGCATCACTTTGGGTCAAGGACAAAGGCACTGATGTCTTCATTCACGGGAGGAGGGATGGTCGATATCTGTGACATTTTCAAGATGAATCAGAGTCAAAGATAACACTCTCTGGGATGTTTTCTAAATGTTGGCGCTTCTCTGCTCTGTAGCTGTAGACCAGGCCAGCCCTGTGGTCCGGGGTTGGGGGAGGACAGGTTGAACTCTGACCTTGGGAGGCCTATGAGGTAATTCTTGAAGTTAGCTTTTCCTTCTATGCCTGTGTAAGAATGTGAAGGAGATAGAACAAGTCGATGAGCCAGGGACGGACCTTGCGCAAGAAGACTCCCTCATTCAACACATTTACATCCTATGTGCCAGGCATCAGTGAATAAAATAGATGTGGTCCCTGTCTCATGGAGCTTATAGTCTAGGACTGACAAAAAGTAATGAAGCCAGCTATATCATGTAGCTGTTGCTTGTAACAAACAACCACACAACTAGCGTGGCATACAATAATAAGTGTCTATTGCTTAGGTGTGCAGGGCCATCCATGTGGCTCTGTTGATCCCGGTGGGGCTCCCTCCCATGCTTGGGGGTTGATCTGCAGTGGCCTAGGCTGGGATGAGTGGGATGATTCTGCTGTGGTTCCTGTGTCTCTCGTTCTCCAACAGCCTAGCCTACACATGATCCTATGGTGATGGCAGAACTGCAAAGGAGTGAGTAGAAACACATAAGGTTCTTGACGGGTAGGCTTGGAACTGGCCCGTGGTCTCTTCCACCTCATTTTGTTGGCCAAAGCAAGTCACAAAGCTAGCCTCGAATCAAGGCGTGGGGAAATAGACCTTATCTCTTTAGTGAGAGAAGTTTCAAAGTCTCATGACAGAAGACATGGAGATGTGGGCGGGCGGGGGGGGGCGTGGTATGTGAAGAATTGAGGCCATCATTGCAATCAACAACACAAATATATGATAAAGCCTGTAGAATGTGTTATAAAGGAAACGGATGTGGTACTATGATAGGGAAGGTGGGGGTGTATAGACTAAGGAGGCCTCTCTGAGGTGGTGACAGATAAGCAGAGGATGAGAAAGAGTTGGCCATACAAAGGATGTGGCTAGGCAGGGAGAGCTTTCCAAGCAGAGGGGACTGCATGGGCAAAGGCCCAGTGGTGGGAAATGGCTCAGAATGAACTGAAAGGCCAGGTGAGAGGAGTCTGGTGGACAAGGGGGAAATGGTACGAGATGAGGTTAGAGAGTTCGGCAGGGCCAGGTCATCGAGGACTTTCTAGGCCATTGTAAGGAGTTTGTGGCTCTTGGTTTCATGTTAGCAAAATTATTCCATTACTCTCCATTTTCCCTACTCATAGACTGGTTTACAGTCTGAAAGAGAAACTAGAGATATAGCTTGTTTATCTCTCTTTTGAAGAATATGGGAGTCCTCCAACTCAGGGAGGGCGCCCCAAGCAGAAATTTCAGGTAATGAGCCATTGTAAACTGAGTGACAGGAGGGGAGGGACCATATCTGTCTCACTCACCACTGGAAGTCTAATGCCTGAGTCCTGGAGGATTCTGCATAAATGTGTATTACATGAATGGATGAATGGATGGATGGATGGATGGATGGAAACAGCCCTGGATTTGGAGGAGGCCTCTCGGGCTCCGGTCCTGGTTCTCCCACTAGCCATGTGGTCTTCATCAAGTCACTTCACCTCTCTGCTTCCTGATTTGTGGAATGAGGGGTGGGGACCAGATCTATGCTTCTTAGAACGTGCTTTGTGAATTCAAGGAGGGTGCCCAGCCTGAGGCATCAATTTTACTTGAAGATTTGGAGTGGGTGGAAAGTTAGGTAATTTAAAAAATGTCACATTAAAATAATCATGAATATATTATGAGTTAGATGCAAAATGTACATGAATTTTTTAAGATAAAATTTGAGACATCAAAGACATTTCATGTGTGACTGTGACAGGTTCAGGTTTTGCCCTCAGACTCCTGGGAAGCATGTTTACCCGACTCTTGTACTGTTTGTCCTACTTTCGTGGGAAAGTTTGAGAAGTATGAAACCAGAGATATTTGCTCTCCCTTCTAGTTACCCCATATGAGCTGAGATTACACATGTAGCAAAATGGTGGTGAGGATCGTGGGGGTGTGGAATCCTCCAGGTTACATGGTATGTCTTGTTCATCTTTGACTCAACCATCCCCCATCCCACTCCCCACGTGTGAGATGTGTTTCCTTCACATGTCTCTTGTCCTCCAATAGACTACCAGGTACTCTGTGTCAGACACATACTAGTCAGATACATATGTTGTTGGAAACCTTCTCAATGTCAGACACTCAAGGATCCCACCATCTAATGAGAGATGCAGGCATGTAAACAATGTAGGTCGTTATTCTTTATTGGATGAATGGGTGAATAAGTGTTTCAACATTATGCATCTACAGGAAGGTAGATGATAAATGGCTTCACTCCTGGATGGCAACAGTTACATTTCACAAATGTATTTGAAACACCTGTTTTGTGTAAGAACCATTGGTGGGTGCTAAGGCAAATACAAAAATGGACAAGATGTTCACTGCTCACAAGGGGCTGACATGGGTGCGTAGATGCAAATGGGAGTAACAAGAGGCAGAATGCAGTCGAGGCTGGCTGGTGTCCAACGTGTTAGAAGACCACAGGGGTGGGAGAGAATGGTTTGGCCTGGGGGATCGAGGGAATCCACCAGGAAATGCTCATGTGGGGTAGTAAAGGAGCCACAGGTTCTACCCAGGTTTGAGGTTTTGTAAGAGTGTCTGCTGCTAGACTCGAGCAAGTGGCAGCTGCTCCCGCTAGCTTCGTTTCTGTGCATCAAATATAACAGTAGCCCCACAGGGCCTATTTGAGTCTCAAATAGCATCAAAAATAGTTCTTATTTGGACAGTGTTATTGATATATTGAAATCATTATGATATTCTCTATTATGTCATGTTTAGGCACTATCTTAATTCCTTAATGTCAAATTTTAAACAGCTTGAGTCTCTCTACCCACGTTCTTGTATAACTTATGCTAGGAAATAAGTAATGCTATAAGCCACCAGGATTTCCTTTGTAGAATTTCATTTTCAAGCTTGGCTTTTAGAGAAAAGACTGCATTTGTTGTTGAGAGTTGAGTGGAGGTACAAGGGCTCAGGACAAGAAAATGCAAGTTGAGTACTTTGGACAATGCCTGGCATATAATAAGTGCTCAATAAATGCTAGCTGCTATTATCATCATCATAACCATTATCACCATAACATCACCATCACCATCATCCTTACCCTCACCATCACGGTCATCATCAAGGCCGTCAGCAGCACCATCATCCCCATTATCAATACTGTCATCACTGTCATCATCATCATCCTCACCATCATCCTGAGCAACCTCATCCTCACCATCACCATCATCATCATCTTTACCACCATCAGCAGCAGCAGCACCATTGTCATCACCATCATTGTCACCACTACTCCCATCATTATTGTCATCACCATCATTATCACCAGCAGCAGCAGCATTCCCAGAAGTTTCGTGGTCTTAGAGTAAGCTTGTGCTGTCTTGCATCTGTCAGTGTTGTCCAATACAGTGATGTGTTATTCTTTATTATGTAGGGCATTATCTGAGATGTATTTACATCATTGTTGACCATTTACTTCTTTTCTCTCTCAGAGTCTTGTAGTGTGGCCCTCCCAGTTCTCCAGGGACCATTAAGAGATATTTGAGAGGAGGAGGACCGGGAGCTAATGTCATGTCCTCTGTTTGCAGCTCCTGTGAGAGGGCTGAACAGTAACAGTGAGGTGACTGGTTGGTCCTTTGGTCTTGAATTTCATGGCTGATGTAAGGGTCACTTCTGACTGGGAAGGTCTTGTGTGGGGCTGGGACAAATGGGATGACTGGTAGGACAATGATGTGTTCACCCGTGAGGATTTTTCTCCATGAGGCCCACTTTGCTCATTTGCTTTTGGGAACGGGGGGAAAGGGAGACTGAGAATGAACTGGAAGGGACACCGTGCACACAGCATGCTACACCTGGATGTGGCCCTCTTCTCACCTGCCTGCTCCCAGGAAGTGGGAGTTCAGGTGGCCATGGGGTTGCCTTCAAATTCTCAGCCAGTTTCTGGACAGAAAGTGAGTTGCATCTCTTTGTACCATCTGCTTGGCCTTTCATTAAAAAGCCTGTGATTGTATCCTCATGTCAATGTACCTGCTCCATTTCATGCTCCTTCCCCCTTCTCTTGGTTCCCTTGCATAATAAAACAGTGGCACAAACCAAACCAAACCAAGCTCTCCTTCGCTGTGTCTCTGTCGTGTCACCTTTCTTCACCATGTGCCTTGCATGCCATTGCTCTGCTGCCTCACACCAATGGTGGCTGTGCTATGGGCTAGAGATGCTGGGTCTCTGAGCACAAGCCCCTGGAGTCTAGAGGAGGGGCCAAAGTCATGGTGGGAGGGGCCAAGGTTCTGGTGGGAGCAGGTGGAAAAGACATCCTGCTTAGAGTGTCCAGGGCCAACGGGGCTAATGACTATTTGCCCAGAAGAAACGACCTTCTCGGGCAGGTAAGTAAAGTAGGACAGTGGCCACTTTCCTTACCTGTCCTGTCATTCATCCCGGAAAACAGAAGGTGCTGGGGGAGGAGTGGGGTGGGGAGGAGGGCACAGAACCAGGTGGGGGTATGTGGAGTGGCTTGTCCTGTCATAAGCGGTATGATCTTGGTCAAGTTGCATTATCTGCATGAGCCTCAGTTTTCTTACCTGTGAAGTGGGGATTATAACGAGTTTATCACCAAGTCTGAGTAAGTGGGATTCAGTTAATGAACTGGGGGTGAGGGTGTCAGTCAGTTTGTCAAAGGAGGAGAACTTTGATGCCTCTCTCTCTCTCTTAACAAAGCCTATTTCCTAGTTTTGGTGTTTTGGCCCACTTTCCAGGACCCCAAGTCCTATCTAAACCCCATAGGCAAAAGGATGGTAATACGGATCAGTAGAAAAAGCGAGGGCTTTTGGGTTACCCAGACCTGGGATCAGATTCTCATGTGGTCACCATAGTAATCTATTGCCAGTAACAAATCAGCACAAACAACCACCATTTATTAGCTCCCGGCTGGCCAGGGGGATGTGGCTGGGTTGTCTGCTCAGGGTGGCACGCTCCAGGTGTTGCCAGGCTGCTCACCTTCCTCTCTGGAGGCTCTTGGAACAGTGTGCTTCCAAGCTCATTCGGGTTGTCAGTAGGATCTGGTTATCATGTGGGACTGACGGCTGCATTTTTTGCTGGCTGTTGGCAGAGAGCTGCTCTCAGCTCCTAGAAGCTGTTTGGATTCCTTCCCACATGGGCTTCCTCCATCTTCAAAGCCAATGATGGGGAATTTCTCCCACGTTGAATTCCCGTCACGCTTCAAACCTCTCTGATTTCTGTCTCTGGCCTCTAGACTTGGATTCGAAGGGTTCATATGATGAGGTCAGGCTCACCTGAATGATCCTTTAAAGTCATCTTAAGCCATGTGACGTAGCCTGACCATGGGAGTGACTATTGCATGACACTTACCGTTCACACCCTTACTGAAGGACGCGGGCGGGAATCTTGGGATTCAGTATACCACAGTCACTAATTGGCTGTGAGAGCCTGGGAGGGTAATGAGCCCCTCTGGACCACAATGTTCTGATCTCTAAAATGGGGCAGTTATAGGTTTGTAGAGTACCTAGCACATAGTAGACGCTTAGTAAATGATAGGCCATACTCTTTCACCTAATAATTGTCTCCAAAACCCTTAGACAGGGCCCAGCCTTCACCCCTATTGTTATTCTTCTTTGCAGACTGTGTCCTAAGTGGAGACACCTGTCCCTATGGAAGGGCGGCACTAGAAACATCGAGCAGAGCTCCACAAACTTACCGGGCATAATGATAACATAATAACAAAGCAATGACCTCTGGTGCTGGTTAGAAGATGCTTCCCTGAGTCGCACCCCCTGAGATTCTCCTTCAGTGGGTCTGCGGTGGGGCCCGGATCTGCATTTGTAATGGGCACCCTGGGTGATTCTGATGCGCTGATCTTCAGGCCACACCAAGACGTCCAGCTAGCGGTTACGTGTGCACACTGTGAAATCAGCGAGCCTGCTTTCAAAGCTTGTCACACCGTTCCCAGCAGCGTGTCCTTGGGGCTCGGCTTCTCAAAGCATTAGCTTCCTCATCTGTAAAATGGGCATAATAGCGGTTAACTGCCTTGCTGAGCAGCTTGGGGAAGTAAATGTGATAATCCTTGTAAAGTGCTCAGCCCAGAACCTCGCGTTTGCTGAGTTCTCACTGCATATTAACAATAATAATAATTACGATTAGTATAATAACCCAGTGGCCCCAGGCCTGTTCCTTGCCTCTCATTTGTCGGCCTGTGGATGTCTGAGCAGTGGAACAGAATCAGTGGCTCTGAAATGCTGTTTCAGGTTGAAATCTTGCTTGAACTTCAGAGAGCTGGTGGGAGAGAATGGAGGTCACCCCACTGCCCCCATGGCAAAGCCCTCTGTGGCCTCCTGGCCTTTCTTTTTCTCCAAAAGCCATTCTTGGATGTGCCCGTCCTTTTCTCATCAGGTTGGGACTGGCACACACAGGTAACCTGGAAACTGGGCCACACTCCACAGAAGCAAGTGGCCTCCAGCTCAGCTCTCAGCTGCCCTCCTCTGGCCCCAGGGCAGTGCCCAGGTCCTGGGGCCAGGCAAGTCCCTGTATATAAGACGTCCATGTGCTGTGGCAGTTTCAAAGAGGGTTTGTTCTTCCCTGAAGTCATTTCCAATTCTCTCTTGGAGGCAGTCTTGGTGCAACTACCCCAGGGGGTCCGCCTCCTCTCCAGGACGAGCACATCCTCCAGCTCTGGTCATGCTGGGCTTTGATGTGGCGTGTGGCCACAGCAGGCCTATAGGAGGGGACACAACAAACCTGGCCGATGGGTCCGTGCACTCTGTGAAGGGAAGAGAGGTGACAGCAGAGAGCCTTCCCGAAAATTCCAATTTTAACTTTCTCTGTCAGCTCGCACACAGGTCTCCCGGGCTCCTTGGGCTGAAGCCATGCCTGATCCCATGCTCCTGCCCCAGTGCTCCCAGACTCTGGGGCCATGGCGGCCCGGGGAGGTGGAGATATTCCCCTTGCTCCAGCCAGTGAAGTCCTTGTCCCATATTTCCTGTTTCCTCCTCCCGGCATGTCCAGGTTCCATACTCAGCCTTTCTTCCCGGCCCTCCTGCTCTGCCCATGGAAGACATGGGAAAGTGCTGAGCCTAGATCATCCCCAAAGCATGGTTGCTGTGGTCGTGGGTCGGGGTTCGGGACAAGGTGGGTGGTCTCAGGCCTGGAAGAGTCAGCAAGGCACGAGCTGGGACTTCTTGTGCCACCTCTACCGCTCTGTTAGAAGTGTTTAAATACCTCCGGTCCTTAGTTTGGGAACCAAGGACAGAGAAGGGGTGAGATGGCATGTAGCAGTTACTAATGAGCCATTGCTCATTGGGGGACTGGAGCTGAGGGGTGACTGGAAATTCAACCTGGCCACACCCCAGCATCCTAGGCCCAGAAGAAGGTCAGTCTGTGCCCTGGGATGCAACTGCCTAGCTCTGGGGACTGCCTAGGGCTTGGGGACAGGCAGGCCCCTTGGCAGGAGGCCTCTGTGTGACTGTGCCATTGTCCTACGTGGCTTGAGGCACCCTTCCCAACTCCCTAGCAGGCAGCCATTCCAGGCCTGTGCCTGGGCTCTGGAAGGGGTCAAGTTAGCAGAGGGCAGCCCACGGGCCCCATCGGCCAGCCGCACAACTCACTCTGAGCCCTCTCTTTCCCTCTCTGCAGCCGGGCCAGCACACTGCTCCCAGCCCCCACCTGGCCGTGTACACCGGGACCTGCGTGCCCCCCTCTCCTTCTAGCCCCTTCTCCCCCTCCTACCGCTCCCCCAGGAGGCCCTTCCCCTCGCCCGGCCGCTTCATCCGGCGGCCCAGCAGCACCGTCTGCCCATCGCCCATTCAAGTGGCCTTGGAGAGCTCTTCGGGTGCGGAGCAGCAGGGGGAGGCCAGCGGATCCAGGGCCCACGGTGGGCCCCCTGACGCCAAGAGAAGCGGGGCCGCCCCTGACCACTCCCAGCCTCGGCCCCCTTCCAGGGCCCCTCCCAAGGCCCGCATGGCACTGTCCTTGAGCAGGTTTCTGAGACGAGGCTGTTTAGCTTCACCAGGCTTTGCCAGGCTCTCACCCAAGTGCCCCCCTGTGTCCCACGGGAAGGTGCAGCCCCTGGGGGACGTGGGCCAGCAGCTACCCCGGCTGAAATCCAGGAGAGTAGCCAAGTAAGAACCAGAAGGGCTTGTGCTGTGGGTGTATGTGTTTGTGCACGTACGTCTCTGAGTGTGTCCATGTGCACGTATGTCTGTGTGTGCTTGTACGTCCGTGGTGTGTGCATGTTATATCTGTGGTGTGTGCATGTGTGCACACATGCCTGTGTGTTGTGTGTGTGTGTGTTCATGCATGTATGTCTATGGTGTGCACTGAGGTCTGTGGTGTGAGCATGGCCTACAGCTTGGGGCTGGGGGGCTGGGTAAGGAGGAGGATTCTGGGCTAGCAGACACCACAAATAGGCTGTTTAAACCCCTTGGCCACAGGACTGCTTCCAGAAACTCAGTGTTGTCCTCCCCTGTCTTCCTGAGAAAGAGGAGAAGGAATGAATGTCTTTCTTTTCCACCTTTTTTTTCCTGCTATGCTCTTCCGCCCACCCTGCCCACCCCGAGGACATTCGTTTAATGAACCCATTGCACTGTTCAAGGGCAGGCGGGGTCAGTAGCAGCAGAGGGAGCCACAGGTGGTGAGAGGCACGGGGCATGTTCTGGGGGGGGTCCCCTCCCCTGCCTTAGGTGCCCTCGCCTTGCCCTCCCCGCTCCTGCATTCACCTGCACAGACTCTCAGAGGGGTATGCGGGGTCCTTGCTCCTGCAGTGGTTTCTGGGAAAACAACAGTGCCCAGTCTCTGCCGAGGGGAGGCCCCGCTACCTTCCTTTTGGGTGGGGCTGCAAGCCTGACCTCTGGGAACCCCAGGTGCCCTGAGACAGCTCCCTGGGGGCAAAACAGAGGCTCCGAGGGGTGCTTGGTAACTCCTGGACCAGTGACAGAAAGAGAAGCTGTAGACAGTGCAAAACAGAGAATCAGTCCACCCTTTATTTGTTTTTTGGGGAGACAGTCAGGGCACCCCTGGACCCATCAACATGCTCCTGGGTTTGGCCTGCCTGGTCTTGGAGAAGGAAGGCGTCCTTAGGTTGCCATGGAAACCCAAGCATCCATGGTCTCTGCTGTGCAGTGTGCTTGTGGGAACAGCCAGGAGCAGAGGTTATGACCTGCTCCTGCCTGTGTCAGTCGGGGGAGGGTAGGAGGGGGTCAGAACCGAGGTGAGCATGTCTATTGATTCTTCCCAACTAACCTTGCTGAGGGAATGTTCTAGATTTGCAGCCACTGTCATGCCACACACATGGGCTTGGGGCTTCTAAAAGGCTCTTTTCTCAAGGGCCGCCACTTCATCAGAAGGCAGTTTAAAAGGGTTGAGGATTAAGTACTGACATGTCCTGTAGGAACATCCCAAATTCATCAAAATCATAAAAATTCAAGCCTCTCGAAAATGAAAAGAAATCACCTTCTGAATTATCCTAAATTCAGCATGAAAACATGAGTCCCCTTCTACCCCAATAAAAGGGATCCGCTGAGCCAGTCGCTGCACACACAGCTTTTAGCAAATGCACCTGCGGGCTGCTCTTCTCCAGGGATGTCAGGGCAAGCTGGGGATTCGGTGTCCCTCTGTCCCCACATACTTGCTTTCCTTTTGTGCCTGAAGCTTTTTCCAGATCAAAATGGACGTGCCTACCGAGAGCGGGACCTGCCTGATGGACACAGAGGACACCGGGACAGGAGATTCAGGTGACCAGGCCATAGAAAAGGAGGTCATCTGCCCCTGGGAGATCCTGGCCGAGGGGAAAGCTGGCTGAGCCCAGGCCTTGAACCAAGAAGATGCTCCCAGTAGACTCCACCAGATGGGGCCACGCGACACGCTTGCTCTCGAACCGAAGTGCATTAAGATCATATTTGGGGGCCGGAGAGACAAGATGGGGTGGATTATGGGGAAGAGTACTCTGGCTGGGCTCCCAGTGGCCGACTCCTTCCCTTCCTCCTGACCTTTCCTCCCTTGGGCAGAAGACAGGCATGTGGACCAGAGGACTTTCCTTGCTGCCTTAAAACCCATAAAAGGTGAACTTGCAAGAGTCTCTTGGATTGGAATGTTAGTGTATGTCTGGTATTATTAGTTATTTATGAGCTATTATTTGTGGGTTAAACCCATGTCTTCTTTGGTTTTCTTGGCAAAGGGACATTGAGTCACTTCCAAGAATTTCTTCCCTGTCTAAATTGGTTTGTGCATGGCACCTCTATCAATGGAGCTCCCCAGGGGGTGCCCCAGGGTGTGGCATCATGCAGGAAGGGGGAGCTGGGGAAATTCATCTTTCTAGAATGCCAAGTGTGTTGTTCAGATCCACCAAGAAGCAAACACCAAGACGGGATTAGACAGGCAAAGGATTTGTTAGGGGAAACGCCTGTGAAGGACAAAGGGAGAGCGCTGGAGAAGGGGCGAGGGCTTTCAGACCATGCAGGTGCAGGGCTGACCTCTGGGGAAGGAGGGATGGGCAGGGAGAGTCTCAGATGGCAGCACAGTTCCAAGAAAGTTTTTGGCCAGCCTCCTGGAGTGTCCTTGAGCCAAAGTCACCGTTGGAGGGGTCCTGTGTCTTATGGGAATCGTTCTGCAATAGTACCTACATGTCCAAGGTCATTGCCTGGGAGTGCCTCTGGGAAGACTGGCCTTGGCATGGACGTGCTGGTGGCCGTCAGTCCATATGCTCCTTGTAGCAGGAGGTCGAGTGGGCATTTTCATGTCCACTGCACCCACCCAGTAGGCACTTCTGGAGGTCTGACCCTCAGTGCACCCCTCCCACCTCTTCTCCAGTTATTCACTCAACAAGCGTTTACTGAGCCCCTACTATGTGCCAGGCACTGTGCTAGACCCGGGGGGTGCAGGTGTGGGAAGACTCCTTGCCTCATGGTATTCATCTAGAGCAGTGGTTCTCAACTCGGGGACAACTTTTCCCCCAGGGGACATTAAGCAATGTTGGAGACATTTTTGGTTGTCCAGATTGGGGCAGGGAGTGCTCCCTACATGTGGTGGGTAGAGGCCAGGGGACTTTCATCCTGTACAATGTGCAGGACAGCCCCTGTCCCCTCCACAACTAAAGATTATCCGGTTCAAAGGATCAGTGCCACTGTTGAGAAACCCTGGTGCCCTGTTGAGAGATGCCCTGTGCTGCTGGGCACGTGACCCTTCTCATTGAGGTTTCTGCCCCAAATCCTGAAGTGTTGCCCCAAAGAGTCCTGCTGGGATCATAACTGGATTGGCAGTGGGTTGAGATTAAGGGCTACCTGGTGAATAAAATATTTGTTAAAAGTTGCATGGAAAGTCCTCATAGGAAAAAAATTCAAATGGTTTGCCAAACTACTCATTATGCCCCTCCCTCTAACCCTCAGCTTCATCAGAATTCAATTAGTAGATAAGGGCCTCTCATTTGCTTTTCACCTTGGACAACTTACCTTATTAGCCCATAAACACTGGGGCTGCTGAGTCGTCTCTGCGCGCTCCTCAAGATGAATGGTGGGTAGGTGCGTGGCCGAAAGCTGGACTTGCTGGCCCTGCAGGGAAAAACAGATGCTTCACTGCTGAAAGAGCATCTCATTTTAGATTCTATAGAGTCCGCTCCATTGGGCTCATAAAAGAGTCACTCACTCATCCAGGATAAGGAAACTTTTCTCCTGGAGTGTAAGTGAAATAGGCCAGCTCGTTCTTGGAAGGTGAGTGGGCCAATTAATTTGATGTCTTTATTGCAAAGCTGGTCTAAAATGAGGTTAAAGGCAAAGCAATCCAGACCCTTAGACTACCAGAGTCTGTGTGTCTGGAAATAAGGAGAATCTCAACCCTGGACTTGCATGCTGGTGTTTCTGGGGCTCCACTCCCAAGGCCCCCAGGGTTCTAAAGAGAAAAGAAGACCATGTGGATCCCCAGCATCAATGACTGAAGGCTGCAGGATCCACTGATTGGATTAGGTAAGATCCAGGTTGAAGCGCAGTAACAAAGAGACCCCAGAAGGAAGTGGTTCGGACATGAAGGAGTTACTGCCTCTGTCACATAATTGTCCAAAGGCAGGAGGCAGTGCAGGGAGACTGGAGTCTAGGGAGGAGAAGAAATCCAGGAACCAATACTTTTTTATCTTCGTGCTCCACTCTGCCCCTGGTCACCAGTATGATGACTCTCCATCTCGGGTGGACACTAGAATCTGCTGGGGAACCTTGAAAAATCCCAATGCCCAGGCCACACCTGGTCCAATCATGTCAGAATCTCTGGAGGGAGAGCCCTGGCATCTGGATTTTTAAGAGTCTTTCCCAGATGATTCCAATGTCCAGGCAAGGTTGAGAAACACTGCCCTGGGTGGTGATCCAGTGTCCAGACTGGAGTGGCAATGAAGCTGGTTCAGCATCCCCATGTCCATGTACATGCCCAGGGAGACAATGGGAAAAGAGGAAGTGGTGGGAAGGCAGTTTCTTAAGTTCATAACCTGGAAGTAGTTTGTGCCATTTTCACTCACATCCCATTGGTCTGCACAGGGTCACATGGCCACACCTAGCTGCAAAGGAGCCTGGGAAATGTAGTCTCTAATTAGGACAGCTTGTGAATAGCTAAACTTCTGGAGGTTCTAACAGTAGGAAGGAAGATGGGGAGAATGGATATTGGCAGACACTTTGTCTCTCCCACACTGTAACTACTGTACAGTTTTGGCAGGGAATGGAAAGTAGGATGGAAAAAGAGAGAATATAGGAGATGGGGCACAAGAAGACAGCAGTGGCTGATTAATTTTTGTTTGGCCAAATAGTTGGTAAATATCTATAAAATGTAGCTGTGCTCTATTCCATGATTGGGTGGCTTTTCAGTCATTCACACTAAATACCTGCTAGTTGCTAACCCCCAAGCAAGGTACTGGGAGTAAAGCTGATTTCCTCATGGAGCGCTATTATTGCTCCGAAGCAAGCTGGGGAAGTCGGATTTATGGGTCACTGGTGGAGTGTAGGGCTGCGGGATGCTCGAGTCTTGCCCTGTCCCTTCTGACTTGGGACAGTTTCTTGATGAGGAAATCAAGAAGTTCCCAGATGAGGAATGGGAACTGGGGGTGATAACTGGACCTTCTTCATAGGGTTATTTGGAAATACGTAATTTTTTTTTTTGATGAAGATTAGCCCTGAGCTAACATCTGCCACCAATCCTCCTCTTTTTGCTGAGGAAGATTGGCCCTGAACTAACATCCATGCCCATCTTCCTCTATTTTATATGTGGGACGCCTGCCACAGGATGGCTTGATGAGAGGTGCGTATGTCTGCACCTGGGGTCTGAGCCGGGGAACCCCGGGCTGCTGAGCAGAGCTTGTGAACTTAACTGCTACACGTTGTTAGTGCTGTTGAGTCGATTCCGACTCCTAGTGCCCCTGTGTACAGCAGAAAGGAAGCCTGCCAGTCTTTTTGTGTCATCCTCTCACCTTCCAGTGCTGTATCAGATATACTTGGCTGCTATCCATAGGAATTTCATGGCCAATTTTTTTCTGAAGTGGGTGGCCAGGTCCTTCTTCCTAGTCTGTCTTAGTCTGGAAGCTCTGCTGAAACCTGTCCACCATGGGTGACCCTGCTGGTATTTGAAATAGGGGTGGCATAGCTTTCAGCATCACAGCAACTTGCAGCCGCCACAGTATGTCAGCCAACAGACTAGTGGGTGGTTCCCTGGCCACGAACCCGGAAACGAACCCGGGCCTCGGCAGTGAGAATGCTCAATCTTAACCTCTAGACCACCAGGTCTGGCTACATCACATGAGCTGATACTTATATAACTTTGCCTGTTCAGAACTTTATAGGGTGCAGGAAGAAAACAACTTTAATTTTCCCCTCCAGCTCTCCCTGTAAACCTACATTGTGAGTTATTTCTTTTCCTAATCCTGGATGAAACCACAACTTTTCTGGTCCTTGTCAGATAATAAAACCTCCAAACAGTGTCAGTGACAAGAACCATCTCGATTTAGCTCTGTATGGAGTTTAGATGTTAGCATATGAGCAAAACTCGGAACTCATCCAAAGGTGAAGTTCCTTCTCTCCTCCAGCTTGGACTGTCCCAGGCTGGGACGCCTGTAGTGGTGGCGATGGAGAGAAGGAGGTCAGCTTCCTCCCTCTTCCCTGCCTTGCCCTTCTTGACTTCCTTCCCCGCTCATGCAGCCTCTGGCTCCTGGAGGGCTGGGTGGGAGAACCAGGTAAGTTCTTAGTTGACTGACACAGAAACCAACCTTCATGGTGCTCGCTGGGGTTTCCCTGCTGGCTCTTACTTAGACGGAGGTTTTCCTAGATTCTTGGGGCCTCCTGGCCTCAGCTTCCTTGGTCAGAAGAACCATGAGTCTCCTGCAGTGGCTACGTGAGGATCTCTCTTGGCCCTTGAGCATCCTATGGCCCACATCCTGGTTGTGGTCACATCCCTTGTTGTGTGGGGCAAGATTTAAATGGCTGCAGACCAGCTCCCTCCTGTGCAGCCCCTTCAGACCCCGGCATCCTTGGCCCGACAGGGCAGCCCTGTCCTCTGTCCCTCCTCTCTGCTTCGTGGCCTCATCTGACCTCAGCTTCCTCCAGTTCTTTCCCTCTCACTCTGGCAGCACAAGTCAAGCCCTCTGAACGGCCCCTCACTTAGCTTAAGAGAGGGCAAAGCACCTCTTCCCCAACAGGTGGGATTGCAAGAACGACTTTCTGACCATAGCCAAGGCTAGTCCCACTGGTGTGTCCAGCACCTCATTTTGACCTTGACAAGTGGCTGGTACCTACTGTTTTATTCTTAGCCTTTGGGACCACTATAGAAATGGAGACAGAAAGAATCCTATTTTAACATCCCATTACATTTGTCAAAGTTTCAGGATTGTCCTTATTTTCTTTCTCTTGAAAATCTATAAGCAGAGCAATTTCCTTTCTCCAGGAGTCCTAAGGCCTTTGTCTCTTTGCCCTTTGGGGAGGGGACCCTTGGTGGCCTATCTGAGGCTGTGAATTCATTGATTCTCAGAGTGGACACTGCTGCCCCTTGCTTATTTGCTGGGAAAGAGAAGAAGGATCTTTAAGGAGTCTGTACTGGCCAAGTACTCCAGGGACCGTGGGTGGCCAGAAGGTGAGCTGGGGAGAGGGTGAGGGGACATGGGGCCTGGGCTCACCTTGGCCTCAGAGGCCCAGCCCTCTGCTCTGGGTGCAGTCTCCTCCTCACACTTCACCAGAAGAGGGAGTCCGAGGCTCACGGATCCCCAAAGAGCAGCGACGGGCATTTCCCCTTAGCCCTGTGCTGAGAACAGAGAGGGATTGGAGAGAGGTACTTTCCTGGTTGCAAAGCCAGACTGGGGTGCGGTTGGGGAGCAGCAGAAGGGACTGGGTCTCTCCTATGCACTTTGTCCTTCTGTCCTTGGCCCCAGGGCCCCTGGAGCTGGCCAAGGTGGAGGCCGATGAGAGAGAAGCCTCTTGCTCAGCCTTGTCCTCCCTGCGTTGCCCTTGGCCTTGGGGCCCCTGCAGGATTCTCCTGGCTGCTGTGCCCTGATGGGGATGAGAGGCCGCTGCTCTGTTCCTGATGGCCTTGGGTGAGGGTTGAGACTCTCTGCGGAAAAACTGCAGAAAGAAAATTCCTTCCCTCGCCTGTAGACCACGAGCAGTGGAACCCCACCCTTTGAGGGCCATCTCCTTGCGGCAAGATCTGACTCCTAGGACTGGAAACTGAGCAAGCCTCAGCCACCTTTTGCTCCTCAGACTGAGTGATTTGTCAGCTCCTCTGTGGAGCAGGTGAGGCTGGAGGGCTGGGGCATCCAGAGAGGCCGGAGTGGGGTGATACACAGGGGAAATAAATGATATCAGAAAACTAGTTTTCAGCTTCTCCGCTGCTGGGAGGGACTGGCGTATGGCCATGTGACAGAGCACTGAGGGAAGAGCATACTTATTTTCTTCTCAAGAAGTAGAACAAGGATGTTCAAAGGCCCCTGAGTAGGAGGGGTATATTAGGGATGCGGAGTTGGGGTATAGGCATGGTCTTAGCAGCAGCAGCCATGTGTAAGGAGGGGAGGGAGCCTGCCCATGTGCACAGAGTTGTATGTGTACACACACGTGCATACGCCAGCACCAGGGACCATGTGTGTACCCCCTGTTCTGTGTGTGCGTGGAATGTCTGTGTGGCTCATACATGGGATGCTGTGGATGTGGATCTGATACTGGCTGCAGTGGGGACACTATGGGCACCCCAAGATGACAGTAGATCAGTGGTGAACTTGGAGACCACAATGCATGTGGAAAGCAGCACAGGATGTGTCCTTGAGAAGCCTGACGTTCATGAAGAACACCTCTGTCTCCCTGACCCCACAGCGTTTAGGGAGAGATGAGCACAGCATGCCAGACAAGGGTGCTGGGGTGCAGTGATATTCAACTGACATGAGCGAGGCCATATTCTGGGCTGGTCCTGGGCAGAATTACAGCAGGTCTCGTCTCTGAACCTCTGGAAAGAAAACCTTTTTTCATAGTCTGTCTTCTAACCAGCTTTTGCACCCCCTGTTCCGCCTCCTCAACGAATTGGCCTTGTCCTGAAGTTCCCGATCTTGGAGGGTTAGGGATTCAGACAAGCACAGCTCAGAGGCTTACATTCAAAGAACTCTCCATGAACTCCTGCTGGCGTTTAATCCTGGCTACATCGCTGTGGGCAGACAGCGTCACCACCCTCATTTTACAGATGTGATCTCTCCACTTAGAACTGCTAGGAACTCTCCAACTGAAGTCTAACGCACGTTCTTCATATATATGTGTGTCAGTTAGTAAATATTTCAGACCTTGCAGGCTACATTTGGCCTCTGTCACATATTCTTCTTTTTAAAAAAGAAACATTAGGGGCCAGCCCAGTGGCGCAGTGGTCCTTCCGCTTCTCAGCGGCCTGGGGTTCGCCGGTTCGAATCCCGGGTGCGGACATGGCACCGCTTGGCACGCCATGCTGTGGTAGGCATCCCACTTAGAAAGTAGAGGAAGATGGGCACAGATGTTAGCTCAGAGCCAGGCTTCCTCAGCAAAAAAGAGGAGGACTGGCAGTAGTTAGCTCAGGGCAGATCTTCCTCAAAAATAGATAAATAAATAAATAAGAAACATTAAAAATATAAAACCTATTATGTATCTGATAAGGGGCTAATATCTAGAATGTATAAAGAACTCCTACAACTCAATAACAAAAAAACCCTGCAACCTAATTAGAAAATGGGCAAAGGCCTTGAATAGACATTTCTCCAAGGAAGATATACAAATAGACAATAAGGATATGAAAAGATGCTCAGCATCACTAAGTGGTAGGTAAAAGAAAGGCAAAACCACAATGAGGTACCATTTCACACCAGTTAGGATGGCTACTATTAAAATAACCAGAAAACAACAAGTGTTGGAGAGGACGTGGAGAAATGGAACCCTTGTGCACTGTTGGTGGGAATGTAAAATAGGCAGCCCCTATGGAAAATGTACGGTTGTTCCTCAAAAATTAAAAACAGAATTACCATATGATCCAGCAATTCAGTTTCTTGGTGTACACCCAAGAATTAAAAGCAGGAACTTGAACAGATATTTCCACACTCATGTTCATAGCAGCATTATTCATAGTAACCAAAAGGTGGAAACAACCTAGTGTCCATAAATGGATGAACGGATAAGCAAAATGTGGTGTATCGATAAATGGAATATTACTTAGCCTTAAAAAGGAAGGAAATTCTGTCATATGCTACAATGTACACAGACGAACCTTGAAGACATTATGCTAAGTAAAATAAGCCAGTCACAAAGAACAAATACTGTATGATCCCACTTACGTGAGGTCCCTAGAGTAGCTAAATTTATGGAAACAGAAAATAGAATAGTGGCTGCCAGGGGCTAAGGGCAAGGGAAACGGGGAATTATTGTTTAATGTGTACAGAGTTTTGGTTTGGGAAGATGAAAAAAGTTCTGGAGCTGGATGGTGGTAATAGTTGTACAACATCGTGAATATACTTAAAGTCACTGAACTGTACATTTAAGAATGGTCAAAATAGTAAGTTTTATGCCATGTATATTTTACCACAATAAAAAACCATAAAAACCATTCTTAGCACAAGGGCCATATAAAGAGGCTGCTGACGGGACTTAGATCCAGGGCGAAAGTTTGGTGACCTTCATTCAGTGTTATTATTAGTATCATTATGGTTTTAACCAAGTGAGTCATTATGATCGTTATTACTGTGTATTATAGTCAATGCTTGTTTAACTTCAGCTACCTGTTTACCCAACTCTTTGCTCATCATTGCCCCTAGGATCCCACTTTCTCCTTCCAGATCCAATTTTCTTTGTACTGAAGTGCATCCTTTAGTGATTCTTTCATTGATGGCTTTGAGAATTAAACTGAGCTTTTGTTTGAAAATGTCTTTATTTTACCCTCGCAACTATTGTACCCTATTACTATTTTCATCATTACTATTAAATGATTGTATAGCTGAATAAAGAATGATAGATCGGGAGTAATTCCCCCTCTGCACTTCAGACATTATTTCATCCTCTTCTGCCTTGTCTTGTTGCTGATGAGAAGCCCAATTGCTGTTGCTTTATAGATTTTCTTCTTCATTTTGCTTCCAAGAACTGGTCTTTGTCTTGAGTGTTCTGCAGTTTCCTTGCAATGTGTCTGGGTGTGGATGTGCTTGTGTGTATCCTGCTTGGATGGTGCTTCTTCAATCTGAGCACTCAAGTCTTGTTTCCTTTCTCAAATTTCTCATCTGTTTCTTCTTTGAGTGATGGTCCTCCCTCCTGTCTGTTCGCTCTGTTTTCTCTCTTCACGAGCTATTATATGTTTGTTATATCTCGGGAGGAAATCCCTCTTTTTTCTGGGTCCCCTTTTCCTGTCCTGGGAAGCCCTTCAGTTATCCCAGCATGATGGAGGGGTCTTGTGTCTGGTCCTCCAAATCTTTAGGCCCGCAGCCACCTCTTGTTGCTCTCCCCGGGGGCCCATGTAATCATTTTCTTCATTCAGTGTTATTTCTACATATTATAACAGAGGGGAGTCCATGTTACCTCAATTGTCTATCCAGGGCCTTCTTTTCTGCCACCACATAACTGCCTGCCTCTATATCTATTTAGCTATGTCTCATATTATCACACACATATATATTCATATATGTATAAATACTGCTCCAAGTTGTCAAATTATAGTATTTCCCTCTCTATTGTGGCTCCATTTTAACAGAGACCTCTGGCTGAAGGAAATGCACCTCCAAACTTGGAATTGTAGGCACCACAACAACCTGTGGATATAATTTGGAGGCAGGGAGATTTACATTCCTTGGTGAATGTCTTATGAGGCTGACTCTGGCTCTGGTCCTGCTGTGAAATGCCTCTTCACTCTCCATCCTAAACACACAAATGAGTCTACATCATTCACCTTCATCATTCCA
>NC_060277.1:103988832-103995949 GCF_021613505.1 Equus quagga | reverse complement strand
CATCCATTCATCTATCCATCTGTCTGATGGGATCCACTTGGACCCACCTATGTGGTATGAAGCTTCTTTTAAGAGGAAAACATCTGAACAAACAGCAGCCTCAGAAAAAGAACCTTATCTAAACTTTTTTGCTGACTTAAACAAAGCCTCTCAAAAATACAGCCTCTATAAATCCCCTGTCTGGGAAGTTTATAGCCAGGAAGGAGATGGGCCACTCATACTTGGATGAGAAATTTACAGAAACAAAACCTTACCAAAATGTTGTCTCTCCTTTGCTTGTTTTCTCCTACTTATTTCTCATTTCTTCTCACCATTTGCTTTCCCTTGAAATCCCAACCCCTCTTCTTAAGATGATAGATAAACCTTAAATCTAGCTGTTCAAGGAGCCATTTCTTTGTGTGCTCTTATGTATATGAATAAATTTTGGTTTTTCTCTGTTAATCTGAGAATTAATCTCTGCTAATTAATCTGTTAATCTGTCTTTTCTCAGTGAATTTGTAGGCCCTGAAGCACAGAACATAAGTTGGTAGAGGGAAAAGTTTTTTCTTCCCTTACATGTCCATGCATCCATGCATCCATCCATCCAAGTTTTATGGAGGGCCTACTAGGCATTGGGTATGCTGTCATGAATGAAATTTGGTTCTGTTCTCAAGGATTCCTAGTTAAGTTGGGGAGCTTACTTTTAAACTAAGTATTAGAATACACTGTATTAGGAGGGGTGCAGAGCATGACAGCTAAGAGCACATTGCCTGGTGCACACTGCCTCAGATCAGATCCAGGCTCTACACTTTCCTAGCTGAGTGACCTTGAGCACTGCTTTAAAGCGCTCCACACTTCAGTTCTCTCATCCATAAAATTGGGATCAGAGTAATACCTGCCTCATAGGGAAGTATGAAGATTATGAGCTAATTTATGTAAAAAGCTCAGACCAGTGCCTGATGCCTGGTGAATGCTTGATGAATACTTGCCATTTTTAGGTATAAGGTGATATTGATGCCAAGAGGAACCTCAAGAAAGTCTTGTTGGCCCCAGAATGTGGCTCTGGGTGTGTATGTTGGGCTTGTGTGTGGAAAGCTTTAGTTCCCTTGAGGAACATGTGGTAGGGAGGGCCAGAAACATGAAAATAATCTTAGAACACTTACCTTCAATAAAATGAGAAAGAACTTGTTGAGATATTATCCATATGAAATGAGAAGGCACAGAATGAGGGCGATATCCACCTGTGTAAGGAGCTGACATAGACTGTCTTCTGGGATCCAGTTCCTGGAGGCCCAGGGAAGGAGGAATGAGCAGATCGTATTTCAGTCAGCAGGGAAACGTGGTTCCCTATGCCGGAAGTACAGCAAGCTTCCTACCCAGTAGGGCCCAAACATGCGACCGGTCATTAGCTTCTGTTGTCTATGTTGTTAGTTAGATATTATAGAAAGACCCAGATTACTGAGTTATCTGCCTTCCTGGCAGAGCCCCCAGCTCTGGTCCTTCCCTGTGCTAATCCTCCAGGTTCTCCCATTCTTCTTTGGCTTCAAGACGAGGAGAATTTGGAGCATTGTAGTAACATTACACTTGAGATTTTCAGCCAAGCCTCAGGACTACCGGAGGGCAGGCCTCTGTCACTCTGTCACGGTCATTGAACCTTATTTGTACGACCCATTACTCTCATCTCCATAAATTTCAACAGTGGGAGCTTCTAAAGGGCAGGAGTCGTGTCTACAGACTCATCTTTTTACAGAGCCCAAGGCCACGCCAAACACTCAGTTTGCAGTTTGGAGTGTTGACGATGTTGGATCATCTATTTAGATAAAAATCTCCTGACTATATAGCCAATGTCCAGATACAGTCATGTGTCACTCAACGACACGGACACGTTCTGAGAAATGCATCGTTAGGCGATTTTGTCATTGTGTGAACATCATGGAGCGTACTCACATAAACCTAGATGGTTCAGCCTTCTGCACACCTAGCCTGTGTGGTACTGTCTTAGGGACCACAAAGTCTCTAAGATATCACGTATGTGGTCCATTGTTGAGTGAAACACGATCATGTTCCACGTGACCGTATATCACTTTATAAATTCAGGCTAATATTGTGAATTGTAGGTCATTTTATCCACTTTTAAATTTCTCATTAATCTCTAGTATTTTTGTTTAAACAGGATGAAAAGTCAATGACTTTATAGTGGTTATGATCTGACTTTTGCAGTGTCTTTTTCTTTTTTTGATGAGAAATATTGACCCTGAGCTAAAATTTGTCACCAATCTTCCTCTTTTTGCTGAGGAAGTTTGTTTCTGAGCTGACATCTGTGCTAATCTTCCTCTATTTTGTGTGTGGGATGCTACCACAGCATGGCTTGATGAGTGGTGTAGGTCTGTGCCTGGGATCTGAACCTGTGAACCTCGGGCCACCAAAGCAGAGCATGTGAACTTAACCACTAGGCCACCGGGCCAGCCCCTGCAGTGTCCTTTTTTAAAAATCCCTAATGGTGATTTTACTGAACTACTGGTAATACTGGACTAGAGTGGGCCCTAAACCCAATGACTGGAATCCTTCTAAGAAAAGGAGACAACACACAACACACAGAGACACACAGAGGGGAGATGGCCATGTGAAGATGGAGGCAGAGATCGGAGCAATGCAGCTACAAGCCAAGGAATGCTGAGGATTGCCGGGGCCCCCAGAACAGGAAGAGGCCAGGAAGAATCCTCCCCTGGAGCCTTCAGAGGGAGCACTGCCCTGCTGACACCTTGATTTTGGACTTCTGGCCTCCAGAGCTGGGAGAGAAGAAGTTTCTGTTGCTTTCAGCCACCTCAATTGTGGCACTTTATTATGGCAGCTCTAGGAAACTAATACATTGTGTCTGTATCGTGGTTTGATTAGATGAACATTAAGTTGTTTTTGATTTTTCATGTAAACAATGTTGTAGAGAACATCACCGTGCATTCCTCTCTGTGCACAAGTACCTCCCAGCACAGAAAAAAAGAGAACAATTTCTGAGATAAAGAGTGTGCATATTTTTAAAACCAATCCACTGTGTTAAATTGCTTTTTAAAAAGTCTATACTCATTTAGATTTCTACCAACAAGAATGTTATAAGAGCAATCATGTCCTTATATCCTAGCCAGAACTGATATTGACACAGTTATATTGTCCACACTAGTGGTGGCATTTTTTACTCAGCAGTGACACCACCTGAGGTCAAGCATATTCAATAGAAGCCAGGACACGAGGCCAAATATGCCAGGGCTCTTGTCCCCCTGCATACTCCTAACCCTGGGAGGATGGGACAGCGGGGACAGTCACAGAGACCGCCGGGCACGTACCTCCCTGGCTGTCCTCTGGGGCACCCCAGCCTGGCACAGATGACCCAGCTGCGCTGGAGCTTTGGGCGTTTGTTGGTTTATTTGGTGGTGCCATCATCCTTGGTCCCAGCGTAGAGCTTAACAGGAAGTGAGGGAATCTTTATTATGACCTCAGTTACAATACACTTTGTGTCACTTCCGTATGTGAATTATCTCCCTGAGAGATGGTGATGTCCTTGGTGGATGCAAAAGATACAGAAGAGCCTAGGTTCCTGGAGGGGAGAGAGGTGAGGTGCTGTTTTCAGTCTCCTTGTTGAGGTTCTGCCCTTGAGGCTTCTGGTGCCCCCACGCCTTCCCCAGCAATGCGTTCTACCTCTGGAGATGTAAGTGTGATCCACCCCCTTCCCCCGGTATCAGGCCTCAGGATGTCAGCCACTGGGTCGTCCTGACCCCAGAAAATGACTCAGGTCCCTCGGGCACACCCCAGACCCTCACTGTGGGAAGTCCCACCAGGAGAGGCTGCCGCCAGCGTTGCTGAAATAGAAGAGTCAGGTTCTGCCAATGACTGCTTAAAATTCATGTTGCCATGGCAGCGTGGCATTAGGCCACAGGTGATCCGGCTGCACAGAGCTTTGATCTCAGCAAAGGCATGGTTTCTTTTGCTCTTGAGCTGGTTGCGAGGGGACACTGCCTTGGGGTCAAGCTTTGGCTTGCTCCTGGGCCTGGGGATTGTCCCAGAAGCGGAAAGTTGGGCACAGGTAGACAGAGGATGAGGCCTTCAGAAGTCGGATAAGCCCTGAGACTGAGTTGGCTTGAAACCCTGAGGGGAAGAGATCTGGGTCTGAAGAGGGAGCAGTGAGAGGGGTCTGTAATGAGGGGATGCCTATGCACTGCTTGACTTGAGAGGAAAGCACAAATGAGATGGTTTGTGTGCGTTTTTAGCAGCAGAGCTAAGGAAGGGAGTGGTTTATCCCGAGATGTGGCCCAGCTCAGCAAGTCTCAGCAACGTAAATAACTTCAGGATTCATTCAACACCTGTTACTATGACTTACAGTGTGATTGGTGCTGGGGGATGCGAGAATGGCTCGCACGGCTTTGGTCTTCAAGGACTTTCCAAGTTGTCAGGGCACTAAAAGGTGCATCAAATAATACAAAGCAGAATGTGATCAATTCCCTGGAGAAAGTGGAATTTCAGAGGGAGGAGAACCACCCTACTGGGGCCATCAGGGTTTCTTAGATGAATTTAGGCTGAACCTTAAATGAGGAGAGGAAAAGGAAAGCATACCAGTTGGAGGGAACCACAGGACACTGGTATGGCAAGAGGATAGAGAGCGGATGCATTCAAGAACAACAAGGAGTCTAGTTTATAAAAGGGATAGTAGGAGATAACGTGGTGAACTTAGGTTGATCCCAGAGCTGAGCTGAGCAGGACAGACTTAATTTGATGGGCAACTGGGGAGCCATGGAGGCTTTTGAGCCTGACAACGGCTGATCAGAGCTACATTTTAGAAAAGTAAATCCGGGGACAAGGTTTGGGATGGACTGAGAAGTGAAGCATCGGTGAGTTTTTGAAATCTCTGAAGGACTGGAGAGGTGAGAGGACTGGGCTGGGCTGATAGCAATGGGATTGGAAAGGGAAGAAGAGAGGTTGAATGGACCTAGAACGTGACCTCACGGGAGCAGAGAGGGTGGAGTCAAAGATGGCTGAGACTGTGAAACCCAGTGGGTTAGAGAATGGAGCTGCCATTTGATGGGACGAGGAGATCAGAAGGAGGTGGTTGGGGGAGATAAATTCGTGATGTTGAGTTTTAAAATGCCAAATGGGTCCCTGGGAGAGGAGACAGGAATGGGGATGCAGTTTTTGTGGATGTTCTCATAGATAAAATGAAAACTTTGGAGGCCTGGAAATAGATGAGAGTATTGAGGGGTAGAGTAGAGGGAGAGAAGAGAAGAGACAGAAAAGCAGAATCTGGAGGAGAGTGGGAGTGAAAATGGGCCAGAGGAATGCGGAGGGTTGCCGGGCAGCGCTGAAGACCTGCTGCCGGTTACAGAGCAAGAGTCCCTGGAGGGCACCAGGGAGGTCGTGAGTCGTGTGGCTGCTCCGTGTCACAAGAGTTTTCATAGGAAAATGCCTCAGCCCCACTACTACCTTATGGGTCCAAATATATGTCCTTCAGTCCATTCTCCCTGGAGGCTCACTCTACATGTTTGACCTCATAAGTCACATTTTTGTTGACTTTCGACCCTTATTTTTTTCCAAGACACAGTTGAAATTCTCTGGTAACATCTCTCCTATGCAGCATGTAGAGAAAAAAGTTTTATCCTTAAACAACCCTTTCTTTCACATTTCTCCCCACCCGCTCGACCCATTGCGTGGGATGAGGAGCATACAAGTAACAATGTTACTTTCCTTCCCTCATACATATTTATGATCATTTATATTCTATCTGTATTTCATTGGTTCCTAAACTTTGCACCACTAAAGACCTTTTTATTATTCCATTCCACCCACGTTTACCAAGTTTAAAAGGAATTAAGAAATGGAATTTATTTACCGTTTATATGTTTTCCATTTTATTAATTAAAAGTTATGGGCCAGCCCAGTGGTGTAGTGGTTAAGTTAGTGTGCTTGCTCAGCGGCCTGGGATTTGCAGGTTTGGATCCCAGACGTGGACCTACACACCACTCATCAAGCCTTGCTGTGGCGGCACCCCACATACAAAACAGAGGAAGATTGGCATGGATGTTAGCTCAGGGACAATCTTCCTCACCAAAGACAATAGCAACAATGACAACACACACTTATGTAGCCCCCATCAGCTCTTCTGATCCTTAGCTCTTCTGATATTTTTTTGATGCTGCAAGACATTCATATGGTGGAAACTGGTGTGAGGGATGGAAGGACCAGGGATAAAAGTAGAGGGTAAGCCAGATTATGAGTACCATTCTAAATATGAGATTTTTCTATGAATACGGTGGAAAGTCATCAAAAGATTTCAAATCAGGAAAGACATGACACGATTTGCGTGGTTGAAAGTTCTCTCTAGCAGTAGTGTGGAAAATGGATGAGCTCAAGTAAAGAAGTAGCAGTGAGGAAGGAGAGAAACACAAAGATTTAGGAGCCATGTAGGCAGTAGAATCGATGGGACTTAGGGACCATCTGGATACAAAAGAGTGAAGTCAAGGCTAAGAAAATGGTGTTTGGTGGAATGGGATTCAGGTCTGGAAGGCAGCAAGGTAAGGTCGTACCAGATTCCAAAGAAGCAGTCTACACACAGAGAGAGCTCTATCTGATGGAAGGATTATGAATCTGTAGGGAAATTTATTAGGCAGGGCATAAATTCGTTCATTCAAGTATCAATGCCGTAAATATTCATTGAACACTAGATATATAGGAAACTGTCTCTTCCCTTGAGGAACTGAATGTCTCTTTAGGAAGACAGATGTATAAATAAATAAATGTCAATACAATCTACTCTAGCGAAA
Organism: Equus quagga; assembly: GCF_021613505.1. Classification (NCBI taxonomy): domain Eukaryota; kingdom Metazoa; phylum Chordata; class Mammalia; order Perissodactyla; family Equidae; genus Equus; species Equus quagga. Next base: position 103,989,167 of record NC_060277.1, on the reverse strand, counting down.
ATATATGCAAAGTTCATTTTGGTATATTTCACTCAAGCTATATTTGTTGCATATATAACACTTTCTCAAAAAAATATACTAGATCTTTCTACTGTCCCTACACCAAAGTCATGAAATTTTACTTATTATAACTAATTTTGCTATCATCTTTATCAATTTACTCTGTTTCTCAACAGTGCAGCAAGAGTTGAGACAGGAGGGGCCGGTGCCGTGGCCGAGTGGTTGAGTTCGTGCACTCTGCTGTGGCGGCCCGGGGTTCGGATCCTGGACACGGACATGGCACCGCTCATCAGGCCACGTTGAGGCAGCGTCTCACATCCCACAACTAGAAGGAC